>NC_082661.1:126718528-127023549 GCF_025265405.1 Mesoplodon densirostris
GCATTGTGATGACAAGGGAATAGATCATTGTGATGTCAAGGTCCTGGAACATTGTGATGAGAAGACCATGGAGACTTGTGATGGCAAGTCTCATGGAGCATTCTGATGAAAAGGGGAATGGAGCATTGTGATTACAGGGGTCTTGGAGCATTGTTATGACTAGGGCATAGAGCATTGTGATGAGAAGGCCATGGAGCATTCTGATGACATGCCTCATGTAGTTTTGTGATGACAAGGGCATGGAGCATTGTGCTTACAGGGACCTTGGAGCATTGTGACGAAATGGTCATGGAACATTGTGATGAAAAATGCATGGAAACTTGTCATGACAGGGTTCAAGGAGCATACTGATGACAAGGGTCAGGGAGCATTGTGATGACAAGTGTATTGAGCATTGTGATGACAAAGATCATGGAGCATTGTGATGAGAAGACCATGGATAATTGTGATGATGAGCGTCATGGGGTGTTGTGATGATACGTGTTATGCAACACTGTGATCACAAGGGTTTGGAGCATTATGATGACAGAGGTCATGCAGAATATTGATTTCATTGTGATGACAATAGCCTGAAGCATTATGATGATGGGCATGGTGCATTGTGATGACAGGATTCATGGAGCATTGAGAGGAAAAGCGGCATGGAGCATTGTGATGACAAGAGCAAGGAACATTGTGATGAGAAGGCCATGGAACATTCTGATGACGTGCGTCATGGAGCTTTGTGATGATCAGGGCATGGAGCATTGTGATATCAGGGGTCTTGAGCATTGTGATGAGAATTATCATGGAACCTTTTGATTACTAGGCCGTGGATCATTGTGATTGAAGGTGTCATGGTGCATTGTTATGACAGTGGTAATGGAGCATTGTGATGAGAAGGGTATGGAACTTTGGTCTGAAATGTTTCATGGATTATTGTGATGAGAGTGGGCATGGAGCATTGTGATGACAAGGGCACGGAACACTGTGATACATGGGTCATGCAGGACTGTAATGACAAGGGCATGGAGCATTGTGATGAGAAGGGCATCGAGCATTGTGATGACAAGTGTCATGGAGCTTTGTGATGACAAGGGCATGGAGCAATGTGATGAGAGGGTTCATGGAGCATTGTGATGACAATGACATGGAGCATTGTGATGCCAAGGGTCTTGGAGCTTTGTGATGACAAGTCATGGAGCAGATTGATGAGAAGGGCAGGGACCATTTTGATGACCGGGTCATGCAGCAATTTGATAAAATGTGTAATGGAACATTTTGATGGCAGGGGTTATAGAACATTGTGATGGCAGGGTTCTTGGAGCTATGGGATGGAAAGGGTCATGGAGCATTTTGATGACAGGGCTTATGGAACATTGTGATGGCAGGGGTCATGGAACATTGTGATGATAAGGGGATGTAGCATTGTGATGACAGGGTCATGGAATATTGTGATTACAAGGATGAGGGTGTATTGTGATGACTAATGAGGGAACATTGTGATATCTCTGGTGAGAGAGCATTTTGATGAGAAGTGCATGGACCATTGTGATTACAAGGTTTAAGGAGCATTGCAATGACAGGGTTTTGAACGTTGTGATGAAATGCGCGTGGCACATTGTGATGACAATGTTCATGGAGTACTGTTCTGACAAAGACATGGAGCATTGTGATGACAAGTTTCTCAGAGAATTGTGATGAAAAGTTCATGGAGCATTGTGGTTACAAAGGTCACAGAGCCTTGTGATGACGCGGGCATGGACCATTGTGATGACAAACGTTATGAAGCATTGTGATGACTGGAGTCACGGAGCATTGTGATGGCAGGGGTCATGGAGCATTGTGATGACAAGGGCATGGAAAATTGTGATGACAGTGGCATGGAGCATTGGTCTGACAAGTTTCATAGATTATTGTGATGAGAGTGGGCATGGTGCATTGTGATGACAAGGTCATGGAGCATTATGATGATAAGGTCATGGAGTATTGTGAAGACAGGTGTCAGGGAGCATTGTGATGACATATGTCATGGTCCATGGCGATGACAATGGCATGGAGCTTTGTGATACCAAATGTAATGGAGGATTGTGATGATAAATATAATGGAGCATTGTGATGATTAGGGCTTGGAGCATTATGATGACAAGGGCCATTGAAAATTTTGATGACAAGGTCGTGAAGCATTGTGATGACAAGGTCCTGGAGCATTGTGATGACAAAACCATGGAGCCTTGTGATGACAAGTCTCATGGAGCATACTGATGAAAAGGGGAATGGAGCATTGTGATTACAGGGGTCTTGGAACATTGTGAAGACAAGGGCAGGGAGCATTGTGAAGAATAGACCAAGGAGCATTCTGATGGCATGCCTCATTGAGCTTTGTGATGACAATGGCATGGACCATTGTGATTACATGGGACTTGGAGCATTGTGATGAAAAGGGCATGGATCATTGTGATGAAAAAGGCATGGAGCCTTGTCATGACAGGGTTCAAGGAGCATACAGACAACAAGTGTCAGGGAGCATGTTGATGACAAGTGTATTGAGCATTTTGATGACGAAGGTCATGGAGCATTGTGATGAGAAGACCATGGATAATTGTGATGAGGAGCATCCTGGGGCATTGTGATGACAAGTGTTATGGAATATTGTGATCACAAGGGTTTGGAACATTGTTATGACAGAGGTCATGGAACATTCTGATTTCGTTGTTATGACAATAGCATGAAGCATTATGATGATGGGCATAGTGCATTGTGATGACAGGGTTCATGGATCATTGAGATGAAAAGGGGCATAGAGCATTGTGATTACAGTGTTCTTGGAGCATTGTGATGAGAAGGGTCATGGAGCCTTGTGATGACAAGGCCATGGAACATCGTGATGGCAGGGGTCATGGAGCATTGTTATGACAGGTGTAATGGAGCATTGTGATGGCAAGGGCTTGGAGCATTGTGATGAGAAGGCCATGGAGCATTCTGATGACATGTGTCATGGAGCTATGTGAAGACAATGGCATGGAGCAATGTGATGAGAGCGTTCATGGAGCACTATGATGACAATGACATGGGCATTGTGATGCCAAGGGTCATGGATCTTTGTGATGACAAAGGTCATGGAGCATTTTGATGGCAAGGGCGTTGTGCATTGTGATGACATGTGTCATGGAGCATTGTACTGCCAAGCGCATGGAGCATTGTGATGACAAGGGTCATGGAGCATTGTGCTGAGAAAGGCATAGAGCATTGTGATGACAAGGGTCAAAGAGCATTGTGATGAAAAGTTCATGGAGCATTGTGGTTAAAAAGGTCACAGAGACTGTTGATGACGAGGGCATGGACCATTGTGATGACAAAGGTCATGAAGCATTGTGATGACTGGAGTCACGGAGCATTGTGTTGACAGGGTCATGGAGCATTGTGATAAAAAGGGCATGGAGCATTGTGAGGGCAAGGGCATGGAACATTGGTCTAATAACTTTCATGGAGTATTGGGATGAGAGTTGGAATGGCACACTGTGATGAGAAGGGCATGGAGCATTGTGATGACCAGGTCATGCCGTATTGTGAAGACAGGTGTCAGGGAGCATTGTTATCACATATGTAATGGCCCATTGTGATGAGGATGGCATGGAGCATTGTGATGCCAAGTGTCAGGGAGGATTCTGATGACAAAGGTAATGGAGCATTGTGATGACAATGGCTTGGAGCATTGTGATGACAAGGGTCAGGGAGCATTGTGCTGACAAGGGCATGGAGAATTGTGATGACAAGGGTCATGGAGCATTCTGATGACAAGCTTGTGGAGTATTTTGATGACAATGGCATGGAGCATTGTGAAGAAAATGGCATGGGGCATTGTGATGAAAAAGGCATGGAGCCTTTTCGTGACAGTGTTCAAGGAGCATTCTGATGACAAGTGTCAGGGAGCATTGTGATTACAAGTGTATTGAGAATTGTGGTGACAAAGGTCATGGAGCATTGTGATGACAAGTGTATTGAGAATTGTGGTGACAAACGTCATGGAGCATTGTGATGAAAAGGGCATGGAGTATTGTGATGACAGGCATCATGGAGCATTGTGATGACAAGTGTTATGGAACATTGTGATCACAAGGGTTTGGAGGATTGTGATGACAGAGGTCATGGATCATTTTGATTTAAAGGAGCATGGAGCATTGTGATGACAAGGGCATGAAGCAATGTGATCCCAAAGTTCATGGAGGATTGTGATGACAATGGAAATGGAGTATTGTGATGACAAGCACATAGAGCATTGTAATGACAAGGTCATGTAGCATTTTGCTGACAAAGGCATGGAGCATTGTGATGACATGTGTCATGGAGCACTGTGATGACAAGCGTCAAGGAGCATTGTGAATACAGGGGTCATGGAGCATTGGGATGACAAGGGCATGGATCATTTTGATGACAAGGGTCATGGAGCACTGGGCTGAAAATGTTCATGGAGAGTTGTGATGACAGGTGTCATGTAGCATTGTGACGACAAGGGAATGGGGCATTGTGATGACAAGAGTCCTGGATCATTGTGTTGTCAGGTGTCATGGAGTGTTGTGATGACAGTGGTCATGGAGCACTGTGATGATATTGGCAATGGAGCATTGTGATGAGAAGGTCGTGGAGCATTGGGCTGAAAATGTTCATGGATTATTGTGATGACAGGGGTCATGGAGCATTGTGATGACAAGGGAATGGATCATTGTGATGTCAAGGTCCTGGAACATTGTGATGAGAAGACCATGGAGACTTGTGATGGCAAGTCTCATGGAGCATTCTGATGAAAAGGGGCATGGAGCATTGTGATTACAGGGGTCTTGGAGCATTGTTATGACTAGGGCATAGAGCATTGTGATGAGAAGCCCATGGAGCATTCTGATGACATGTGTCATGGAGTTTTGTGATGACAAGGGCATGGAGCATTGTGATTACAGGGACCTTGGAGCATTGTGATGAAATGGTCATGGATCATTGTGATGAAAAATGCATGGAAACTTGTCATGACAGGGTTCAAGGAGCATACTGACGACAAGGGTCAGGGAGCATTGTGATGACAAGTGTATTGAGCATTGTGATGACAAAGATCATGGAGCATTGTGATGAGAAGACCATGGATAATTGTGATGATGAGCGTCATGGGGTGTTGTGATGATACGTGTTATGCAACACTGTGATCACAAGGGTTTGGAGCATTATGGTGACAGAGGTCATGCAGAATATTGATTTCATTGTGATGACAATAGCCTGAAGCATTATGATGATGGGCATGGTGCATTGTGATGACAGGATTCATGGAGCATTGAGATGAAAAGCGGCATGGAGCATTGTGATGACAAGGGTCTTGGAGCATAGTGATGACAAGGGCAAGGAGCATTGTGATGACAAGAGCAAGGAGCATTGTGATGAGAAGGCCATGGGACATTCTGATGACGTGCGTCATGGAGCTTTGTGATGATCAGGGCATGGAGCATTGTGATATCAGGGGTCTTGAGCATTGTGATGAGAATTATCATGGAACCTTTTGATTACTAGGCCGTGGATCATTGTGATTGCAGGTGTCATGGTGCATTGTTATGACAGGGGTAATGGAGCATTGTGATGAGAAGGGTATGGAACTTTGGTCTGAAATGTTTCATGGATTATTGTGATGAGAGTGGGCATGGAGCATTGTGATGACAAGGGCACGGAACACTGTGATACATGGGTCATGCAGGACTGTAATGACAAGGGCATGGAGCATTGTGATGAGAAGGGCATCGAGCATTGTGATGACAAGTGTCATGGAGCTTTGTGATGACAAGGGCATGGAGCAATGTGATGAGAGGGTTCATGGAGCATTGTGATGACAATGACATGGAGCATTGTGATGCCAAGGATCTTGGAGCTTTGTGATGACAAGTCATGGAGCATTTTGATGAGAAGGGCAGGGACCATTTTGATGACCGGGTCAAGCAGCAATTTGATAAAATGTGTAATGGAACATTTTGATGGCAGGGGTTATAGAACATTGTGATGGCAGGGGTCTTGGAGCTATGGGATGGAAAGGGTCATGGAGCATTTTGATGACAGGGCTTATGGAACATTGTGATGGCAGGGGTCATGGAACATTGTGATGATAAGGGGATGTAACATTGTGATGACAGTGTCATGGAATATTGTGATTACAAGGATGAGGGTGTATTGTGATGACTAGTGATGGAACATTGTGATATCTCTGGTGAGAGAGCATTTTGATGAGAAGTGCATGGACCATTGTGATTACAAGGTTTATGGAGCATTGCAATGACAGGGTTTTGATCGTTGTGATGAAATGCGCGTGGCACATTGTGATGACAATGTTCATGGAGTACTGTTCTGACAAAGACATGGAGCATTTTGATGACCAGTTTCTCAGAGAACTGTGATGAAAAGTTCATGGAGCATTGTGGTTACAAAGGTCAAAGAGCCTTGTGATGACGCGGGCATGGACCATTGTGATGACAAACGTTATGAAGCATTGTGATGACTGGAGTCACGGAGCATTGTGATGACAGGGGTCATGGAGCATTGTGATGACAAGGGCTTGGAAAATTGTGATGACAGTGGCATGGAGCATTGGTCTGACAAGTTTCATAGATTATTGTGATGAGAGTGGGCATGGTGCATTGTGATGACAAGGGCATGGAGCATTGTGATGATAAGGTCATGGAGTATTGTGAAGACAGGTGTCAGGGAGCATTGTGATGACATATGTCATGGTCCATGGCGATGACAATGGCATGGAGCTTTGTGATACCAAATGTAATGGAGGATTGTGATGATAAATATAATGGAGCATTGTGATGATTAGGGCTTGGAGCATTATGATGACAAGGGCCATTGAAAATTTTGATGACAAGGTCGTGAAGCATTGTGATGACAAGGTCCTGGAGCATTGTGATGACAAAACCATGGAGCCTTGTGATGACAAGTCTCATGGAGCATACTGATGAAAAGGGGAATGGAACATTGTGATTACAGGGGTCTTGGAACATTGTGAAGACAAGGGAAGGGAGCATTGTGAAGAATAGACCAAGGAGCATTCTGATGGCATGCCTCATTGAGCTTTGTGATGACAATGGCATGGACCATTGTGATTACATGGGACTTGGAGCATTGTGATGAAAAGGGCATGGATCATTGTGATGAAAAAGGCATGGAGCCTTGTCATGAGAGGGTTCAAGGAGCATACAGAAAACAAGTGTCAGGGAGCATGTTGATGACAAGTGTATTGAGCATTTTGATGACGAAGGTCATGGAGCATTGTGATGAGAAGACCATGGATAATTGTGATGAGGAGCATCCTGGGGCATTGTGATGACAAGTGTTATGGAATATTGTGATCACAAGGGTTTGGAACATTGTTATGACAGAGGTCATGGAACATTCTGATTTCGTTGTTATGACAATAGCATGAAGCATTATGATGATGGGCATAGTGCATTGTGATGACAGGGTTCATGGATCATTGAGATGAAAAGGGGCATAGAGCATTGTGATTACAGTGTTCTTGGAACATTGTGATGAGAAGGGTCATGGAGCCTTGTGATGACAAGGCCATGGAACATCGTGATGGCAGGGGTCATGGAGCATTGTTATGACAGGGGTAATGGAGCATTGTGATGGCAAGGGCTTGGAGCATTGTGATGAGAAGGCCATGGAGCATTCTGATGACATGGGTCATGGAGCTATGTGAAGACAAGGGCATGGAGCAATGTGATGAGAGCGTTCATGGAGCACTATGATGACAATGACATGGAGCATTGTGATGCCAAGGGTCATGGATCTTTGTGATGACAAAGGTCATGGAGCATTTTGATGGCAAGGGCGTTGTGCATTGTGATGACATGTGTCATGGAGCATTGTACTGCCAAGCGCATGGAGCATTGTGATGACAAGGGTCATGGAGCATTGTGCTGAGAAAGGCATAGAGCATTGTGATGACAAGGGTCAAAGAGCATTGTGATGAAAAGTTCATGGAGCATTGTGGTTAAAAAGGTCACAGAGACTGTTGATGACGAGGGCATGGACCATTGTGATGACAAAGGTCATGAAGCATTGTGATGACTGGAGTCACGGAGCATTGTGATGACAGGGTCATGGAGCATTGTGATAAAAAGGGCATGGAGCATTGTGAGGGCAAGGGCATGGAACATTGGTCTAATAACTTTCATGGAGTATTGGGATGAGAGTTGGAATGGCACACTGTGATGACAAGGGCATGGAGCATTGTGATGACCAGGTCATGCCGTATTGTGAAGACAGGTGTAAGGGAGCATTGTAATCACATATGTAATGGCACATTGTGATGAGGATGGCATGGAGCATTGTGATGCCAAGTGTCAGGGAGGATTCTGATGACAAAGGTAATGGAGCATTGTGATGACAATGGCTTGGAGCATTGTGATGACAAGGGTCAGGGAGCATTGTGCTGACAAGGGCATGGAGAATTGTGATGACAAGGGTCATGGAGCATTCTGATGACAAGCTTGTGGAGTATTTTGATGACAATGGCATGGAGCATTGTGATGAAAATGGCATAGGGCATTGTGATGAAAAAGGCATGGAGCCTTTTCGTGACAGTGTTCAAGGAGCATTCTGATGACAAGTGTCAGGGAGCATTGTGAAGACAAGTGTATTGAGAATTGTGGTGAAAAAGGTCATGGAGCATTGTGATGACAAGTGTATTGAGAATTGTGGTGACAAACGTCATGGAGCATTGTGATGAAAAGGGCATGGAGTATTGTGATGACAGGCATCATGGAGCGTTGTGATGACAAGTGTTATGGAACATTGTGATCACAAGGGTTTGGAGCATTGTGATGACAGAGGTCATGGATCATTTTGATTTAAAGGAGCATGGAGCATTGTGATGACATGGGCATGAAGCAATGTGATCCCAAAGTTCATGGAGGATTGTGATGACAATGGAAATGGAGTATTGTGATGACAAGTGCATACAGCATTGTAATGACAAGGTCATGTAGCATTTTGCTGACAAAGGCATGGAGCATTGTGATGACATGTGTCATGGAGCACTGTGATGACAAGCGTCAAGGAGCATTGTGAATACAGGGGTCATGGAGCATTGGGATGACAAGGGCATGGATCATTGTGATGACAAGTGTCATGGAGCACTGGGCTGAAAATGTTCATGGAGAGTTGTGATGACAGGTGTCATGTAGCATTGTGACGACAAGGGAATGGGGCATTGTGATGACAAGAGTCCTGGATCATTGTGTTGTCAGGTGTCATGGAGTGTTGTGATGACAGTGGTCATGGAGCATTGTGATGATATTGGCAATGGAGCACTGTGATGAGAAGGTCGTGGAGCATTGGGCTGAAAATGTTCATGGATTATTGTGATGACAGGGGTCATGGAGCATTGTGATGACAAGGGAATGGATCATTGTGATGTCAAGGTCCTGGAGCATTGTGATGAGAAGACCATGGAGACTTGTGATGGCAAGTCTCATGGAGCATTGTGATGAAAAGGGGCATGGAGCATTGTGATTACAGGGGTCTTGGAGCATTGTTATGACTAGGGCATAGAGCATTGTGATGAGAAGGCCATGGATCATTCTAATGACATGCGTCATGGAGTTTTGTGATGACAAGGGCATGGAGCATTGTGATTACAGGGACCTTGGAGCATTGTGATGAAATGGTCATGGATCATTGTGATGAAAAGTGCATGGAAACTTGTCATGACAGGGTTCAAGGAGCATACTGACGACAAGGGTCAGGGAGCATTGTGATGACAAGTGTATTGAGCATTATGATGACAAAGATCATGGAGCATTGTGATGAGAAGACCATGGATAATTGTGATGATGAGCGTCATGGGGTGTTGTGATGATACGTGTTATGCAACACTGTGATCACAAGGGTTTGGAGCATTATGATGACAGAGGTCATGCAGAATATTGATTTCATTGTGATGACAATAGCCTGAAGCATTATGATGATGGGCATGGTGCATTGTGATGACAGGATTCATGGAGCATTGAGATGAAAAGCAGCATGGAGCATTGTGATGACAAGGGTCTTGGAGCATAGTGATGACAAGGGCAAGGAGCATTGTGATGACAAGGGCAAGGAGCATTGTGATGAGAAGGCCATGGAACATTCTGATGACGTGCGTCATGGAGCTTTGTGATGATCAGGGCATGGAGCATTGTGATAACAGTGGTCTTGAACATTGTGATGAGAATTATCATGGAACCTTTTGATTACTAGGCCGTGGATCATTGTGATTGCAGGTGTCATGGTGCATTGTTATGACAGGGGTAATGGAGCATTGTGATGAGAAGGGTATGGAACTTTGGTCTGAAATGTTTCATGGATTATTGTGATGAGAGTGGGCATGGAGCATTGTGATGACAAGGGCACGGAACACTGTGATACATGGGTCATGCAGGACTGTAATGACAAGGGCATGGAGCATTGTGATGAGAAGGGCATCGAGCATTGTGATGACAAGTGTCATGGAGCTTTGTGATGACAAGGGCATGGAGCAATGTGATGAGAGGGTTCATGGAGCATTGTGATGACAATGACATGGAGCATTGTGATGCCAAGGGTCTTGGAGCTTTGTGATGACAAGTCATGGAGCATTTTGATGAGAAGGGCAGGGACCATTTTGATGACCGGGTCATGCAGCAATTTGATAAAATGTGTAATGGAACATTTTGATGGCAGGGGTTATAGAACATTGTGATGGCAGGGGTCTTGGAGCTTTGGGATGGAAAGGGTCTTGGAGCATTTTGATGACAGGGCTTATGGAACATTGTGATGGCAGGGGTCATGGAACATTGTGATGATAAGGGGATGTAGCATTGTGATGACAGTGTCATGGAACATTGTGATTACAAGGATGAGGGTGTATTGTGATGACTAGTGATGGAACATTGTGATATCTCTGGTGAGAGAGCATTTTGATGAGAAGTGCATGGACCATTGTGATTACAAGGTTTATGGAGCATTGCAATGACAAGGTTTGGAACGTTGTGATGAAATGCGCGTGGCACATTGTGATGACAATGTTCATAGAGCACTATTCTGACAAAGACATGGAGCATTGTGATGACAAGTTTCTCAGAGAATTGTGATGAAAAGTTCATGGAGCATTGTGGTTACAAAGGTCACAGAGCCTTGTGATGACGCGGGCATAGACCATTGTGATGACAAACGTTATGAAGCATTGTGATGACTGGAGTCACGGAGCATTGTGATGACAGGGGTCATGGAGCATTGTGATGACAAGGGCATGGAGAATTGTGATGACAGTGGCATGGAGCATTGGTCTGACAAGTTTCATAGATTATTGTGATGAGAGTGGGCATGGTGCATTGTGATGACAAGGGCATGGAGCATTGTGATGATAAGGTCATGGAGTATTGTGAAGACAGGTGTCAGGGAGCATTGTGATGACATATGTCATTGTCCATGGCGATGACAATGGCATGGAGCTTTGTGATACCAAATGTAATGGAAGATTGTGATGACAAATATAATGGATCATTGTGATGATTAGGGTTTGGAGCATTATGATTACAAAGGCCATTGAAATTTTGATGACAAGGTCGTGAAGCATTGTGATGACAAGGTCCTGGAGCATTGTGATGACAAAACCATGGAGCCTTGTGATGACAAGTCTCATGGAGCATACTGATGAAAAGGGGAATGGAGCATTGTGATTACAGGGGTCTTGGAACATTGTGAAGACAAGGGCAGGGAGCATTGTGAAGAATAGACCAAGGAGCATTCTGATGGCATGCGTCATTGAGCTTTGTGATGACAATGGCATGGACCATTGTGATTTCATGGGACTTGGAGCATTGTGATGAAAAGGGCATGGATCATTGTGATGAAAAAGGCATGGAGCCTTGTCATGACAGGGTTCAAGGAGCATACAGACAACAAGTGTCAGGGAGCATGTTGATGACAAGTGTATTGAGCATTTTGATGACGAAGGTCATGGAGCATTGTGATGAGAAGACCATGGATAATTGTGATGACGAGCATCCTGGGGCATTGTGATGACAAGTGTTATGGAATATTGTGATCACAAGGGTTTGGAACATTGTTATGACAGAGGTCATGGAACATTCTGATTTCGTTGTTATGACAATAGCATGAAGCATTATGATGATGGGCATAGTGCATTGTGATGACAGGGTTCATGGATCATTGAGATGAAAAGGGGCATAGAGCATTGTGATTACAGTGTTCTTGGAGCATTGTGATGAGAAGGGTCATGGAGCCTTGTGATGACAAGGTCATGGAACATCGTGATGGCAGGGGTCATGGAGCATTGTTATGACAGGGGTAATGGAGCATTGTGATGGCAAGGGCTTGGAGCATTGTGATGAGAAGGCCATGGAGCATTCTGATGACATGTGTCATGGAGCTATGTGAAGACAAGGGCATGGAGCAATGTGATGAGAGCGTTCATGGAGCACTATGATGACAATGACATGGAGCATTGTGATGCCAAGGGTCATGGAACTTTGTGATGACAAAGGTCATGGAGCATTTTGATGGCAAGGGCGTTGTGCATTGTGATGAGAAGGGCAGGGAGCATTCTGATGATAGGGTCATGGAGCATTTTGATGAAAAGTGTCATGGAACATTTTGATGACAGGTGTTATGGAACATTGTGATGTCAGGGGTCATCGAACATTGTGATGATAAGTGCATGTAGCATTGTGATGACAGGAGTCATGGAACATTGAGATGACATGGGTGAGGGAGTATTGTGACAAATAGTGATGTAGCATTGTGATATCAGTGGTGAGAGAGCATTTTGATGAGAAGTGCATGGAGCATTGTGATGACAAATTTTATGGAGCATTGTGATGACAATGTTGTGGAGCACTGTGATGACAAGCACATGGTGCATTGTGATGACATGTGTCATGGAGCATTGTGCTGACAAGCACATGGAGCATTGTGATGACAAGGGTCATGGAGCATTTTGCTGAGAAAGGCATAGAGCATTGTGATGACAAGGGTCAAAGAGCATTGTGATGAAAAGTTCATGGAGCATTGGGGTTAAAAAGGTCACAGAGAATGTTGATGACGAGGGCATGGACCATTCTGATGACAAAGGTCATGAGGCATTGTGATGACTGGAGTCACGGAGCATTGTGTTGACAGGGGTCATGGTGCATTGTGATAACAAGGGTATGGAGCATTGTGATGAAAAGGACATGGAACATTGGTCTAACAACTTTCATGGAGTATTGCGATGAGAATTGGAATGGCACACTGTGATGACAAGGGCATGGAGCATTGTGATGACCAGGTCATGCCGTATTGTGAAAACAGGTGTCAGGGAGCATTGTGATCACATATGTAATGGCCCATTGTGATGAGGATGGCATGGAGCATTGTGAGGCCAAGTGTCAGGGAGGATTCTGATGACAAAGGTAATGGAGCATTGTGATGACAAGGGTCAGGGAGCATTGTGCTGACAAGTGCATGGAGAATTGTGATGACAAGGGTCATGGAGCATTCTGATGACAAGCTTGTGGAGTATTTTGATGACAATGGCATGGAGCATTGTGATGAAAATGGCATAGGGAATTGTGATGAAAAAGGCATGGAGCCATTTCGTGACAGGGTTCAAGGATCATTCTGATGACAAGTGTCAGGGAGCATTGTGATGACAAGTGTATTGAGAATTGTGGTGACAAAGGTCATCGAGCATTGTGATGAAAGGGGCATGGAGTATTGTGATGACAGGCATCATGGAGCATTGTGATGACAAGTGTTATGGAACATTGAGATCACAAGGGTTTGGAGCATTGTGATGACAGAGGTCATGGATCATTTTGATTTCAAGGAGCATGGAGCATTGTGATGACAAGGGCATGAAGCAATGTGATCCCAAAGTTCATGGAGGATTGTGATGACTATGGAAATGGAGTATTGTGATGACAAGCGCATAGAGCATTGTAATGACAAGGTCATGTAGCATTTTGCTGACAAAGGCATGGAGCATTGTGATAACAGGTGTCATGGAGCACTGTGATGACAAGCGTCAAGGAGCATTGTGAATACAGGGGTCATGGAGCATTGGGATGACAAGGGCATGGATCATTGTGATGACAAGGGTCATGGAGCACTGGGCTGAAAATGTTCATGGAGAGTTGTGCTGACAGGTGTCATGTAGCATTGTGACGACAAGGGAATGGAGCATTGTGATGACAAGAGTCCTGGATCATTGTGTTGTCAGGTGTCATGAAGTGTTGTGGTGACAGTGGTCATGGAGCATTGTGATGATATTGGCAATGGAGCATTGTGATGAGAAGGTCGTGGAGCATTGGGCTGAAAATGTTCATGGATTATTGTGATGAAAGGGGTCATGGAGCATTGTGATGACAAGGGAATGGGTCATGATGATGTCAAGGTCCTGGAACATTGTGATGAGAAGACCATGGAGACTTGTGATGGCAAGTCTCATGGAGCATTCTGATGAAAAGGGGCATGGAGCATTGTGATTACAGGGCTCTTGGAGCATTGTTATGACTAGGGCATAGAGCATTGTGATGAGAAGGCCATGGAGAATTCTGATGACATGTGTCATGGAGTTTTGTGATGACAAGGGCATGGAGCATTGTGATTCCAGGGACTTTGGAGCATTGTGATGAAATGGTCATGGATCATTGTGATGAAAAATGCATGGAAAGTTGTCATGACACGGTTCAAGGAGCATACTGACGACAAGGGTCAGGGAGCATTGTGATGACAAGTGTATTGAGCATTGTTATGACAAAGATCATGGAGCATTGTGATGAGAAGACTATGGATAATTGTGATGATGAGCATCATGGGGTGTTGTGATGATACGTGTTATGCAACATTGTGATCACAAGGGTTTGGAGCATTATGATGACAGAGGTCATGCAGAATATTGATTTCATTGTGATGACAATAGCCTGAAGGATTATGATGATGGGCATGGTGCATTGTGATGACAGGGTTCATGGAGCATTGAGATGAAAAGCGGCATGGAGCATTGTGATTACAAGGGTCTTGGAGCATTGTGATGACAGATTTCATGGAGCATTGAGATGAAAAGAGTCATGGAGCATTGTGATGACAAGGGTCTTGGAGCATTGTGATGACAAGGGCATGGAGCATTGTGATGAGAAAGCCATGGAACATTCTGATGACATGCGTCATGGAGCTTTGTGATGACAAGGGCATGGAGCATTGTGATATCAGGGGTCTTGAGCATTGTGATGAGAATTATCATGGAACCTTGTGATGACTAGGCCGTGGATCATTGTGATGGCATGTGTCATGGTGCATTGTTATGAAAGGGGTAATGGAGCATTGTGATGAGAAGGGTATGGAACTTTGGTCTGAAATGTTTCATGGATTATTGTGATGAGTGTGGGCATGGAGCATTGTGATGACAAGGGCACGGAACACTGTGATACATGGGTCATGCAGGACTGTAATGACAACGGCAAGGAGCATTGTGATGAGAAGTGTATTGAGCATTGTGATGACAAAGATCATGGAGCATTGTGATGAGAAGACCATGGATAATTGTGATGATGAGCGTCATGGGGTGTTGTGATGATACGTGTTATGCAACACTGTGATCACAAGGGTTTGGAGCATTATGGTGACAGAGGTCATGCAGAATATTGATTTCATTGTGATGACAATAGCCTGAAGCATTATGATGATGGGCATGGTGCATTGTGATGACAGGATTCATGGAGCATTGAGATGAAAAGCGGCATGGAGCATTGTGATGACAAGGGTCTTGGAGCATAGTGATGACAAGGGCAAGGAGCATTGTGATGACAAGAGCAAGGAGCATTGTGATGAGAAGGCCATGGAACATTCTGATGACGTGCGTCATGGAGCTTTGTGATGATCAGGGCATGGAGCATTGTGATATCAGGGGTCTTGAGCATTGTGATGAGAATTATCATGGAACCTTTTGATTACTAGGCCGTGGATCATTGTGATTGCAGGTGTCATGGTGCATTGTTATGACAGGGGTAATGGAGCATTGTGATGAGAAGGGTATGGAACTTTGGTCTGAAATGTTTCATGGATTATTGTGATGAGATTGGGCATGGAGCATTGTGATGACAAGGGCACGGAACACTGTGATACATGGGTCATGCAGGACTGTAATGACAAGGGCATGGAGCATTGTGATGAGAAGGGCATCGAGCATTGTGATGACAAGTGTCATGGAGCTTTGTGATGACAAGGGCATGGAGCAATGTGATGAGAGGGTTCATGGAGCATTGTGATGACAATGACATGGAGCATTGTGATGCCAAGGATCTTGGAGCTTTGTGATGACAAGTCATGGAGCATTTTGATGAGAAGGGCAGGGACCATTTTGATGACCGGGTCAAGCAGCAATTTGATAAAATGTGTAATGGAACATTTTGATGGCAGGGGTTATAGAACATTGTGATGGCAGGGGTCTTGGAGCTATGGGATGGAAAGGGTCATGGAGCATTTTGATGACAGGGCTTATGGAACATTGTGATGGC
The DNA here is from genome assembly GCF_025265405.1 of Mesoplodon densirostris. Lineage (NCBI taxonomy): Eukaryota > Metazoa > Chordata > Mammalia > Artiodactyla > Ziphiidae > Mesoplodon > Mesoplodon densirostris. The sequence goes on from NC_082661.1 coordinate 126,735,085, forward strand.
AGGGGTCATGGAACATTGTGATGATAAGGGGATGTAACATTGTGATGACAGTGTCATGGAATATTGTGATTACAAGGATGAGGGTGTATTGTGATGACTAGTGATGGAACATTGTGATATCTCTGGTGAGAGAGCATTTTGATGAGAAGTGCATGGACCATTGTGATTACAAGGTTTATGGAGCATTGCAATGACAGGGTTTTGATCGTTGTGATGAAATGCGCGTGGCACATTGTGATGACAATGTTCATGGAGTACTGTTCTGACAAAGACATGGAGCATTTTGATGACCAGTTTCTCAGAGAACTGTGATGAAAAGTTCATGGAGCATTGTGGTTACAAAGGTCACAGAGCCTTGTGATGACGGGGGCATGGACCATTGTGATGACAAACGTTATGAAGCATTGTGATGACTGGAGTCACGGAGCATTGTGATGACAGGGGTCATGGAGCATTGTGATGACAAGGGCTTGGAAAATTGTGATGACAGTGGCATGGAGCATTGGTCTGACAAGTTTCATAGATTATTGTGATGAGAGTGGGCATGGTGCATTGTGATGACAAGGGCATGGAGCATTGTGATGATAAGGTCATGGAGTATTGTGAAGACAGGTGTCAGGGAGCATTGTGATGACATATGTCATGGTCCATGGCGATGACAATGGCATGGAGCTTTGTGATACCAAATGTAATGGAGGATTGTGATGATAAATATAATGGAGCATTGTGATGATTAGGGCTTGGAGCATTATGATGACAAGGGCCATTGAAAATTTTGATGACAAGGTCGTGAAGCATTGTGATGACAAGGTCCTGGAGCATTGTGATGACAAAACCATGGAGCCTTGTGATGACAAGTCTCATGGAGCATACTGATGAAAAGGGGAATGGAACATTGTGATTACAGGGGTCTTGGATCATTGTGAAGACAAGGGAAGGGAGCATTGTGAAGAATAGACCAAGGAGCATTCTGATGGCATGCCTCATTGAGCTTTGTGATGACAATGGCATGGACCATTGTGATTACATGGGACTTGGAGCATTGTGATGAAAAGGGCATGGATCATTGTGATGAAAAAGGCATGGAGCCTTGTCATGAGAGGGTTCAAGGAGCATACAGAAAACAAGTGTCAGGGAGCATGTTGATGACAAGTGTATTGAGCATTTTGATGACGAAGGTCATGGAGCATTGTGATGAGAAGACCATGGATAATTGTGATGAGGAGCATCCTGGGGCATTGTGATGACAAGTGTTATGGAATATTGTGATCACAAGGGTTTGGAGCATTGTTATGACAAAGGTCATGGAACATTTTGATTTCATTGTTATGACAATAGCATGAAGCATTATGATGATGGGCATGGTGCATTGTGATGACAGGGTTCATGGATCATTGAGATGAAAAGGGGCATAGAGCATTGTGATTACAGTGTTCTTGGAGCATTGTGATGAGAAGGGTCATGGAGCCTTGTGATGACAAGGCCATGGAACATCGTGATGTCAGGGGTCATGGAGCATTGTTATGACAGGTGTAATGGAGCTTTGTGATGGCAAGGGCTTGGAGCATTGTGATGAGAAGGCCATGGAGCATTCTGATGACACGTGTCATGGAGCTATGTGAAGACAAGGGCATGGAGCAATGTGATGAGAGCGTTCATGGAGCATTGTGATGACAATGACATGGAGCATTGTGATTCCAAGGGCCATGGATCTTTGTGATGACAAAGGTCATGGAACATTTGGATGGCAAGGGCGTTGTGCTTTGTGATGAGAAGGGCAGGGAGCATTCTGATGACAGGGTCATGGAGCAATTTGATGAAAAGTGTCATGGAACATTTTGATGACAGGTGTTATGGAATATTGTGATTTCAGGGGTCATCGTACATTGTGATGATAAGTGCATGTAGCATTGTGATGACAGGAGTCATGGAACATTGTGATGACAGGGGTGAGGGAGTATTGTGACAAATAGTGATGTAGCATTGTGATATCAGTGGTGAGAGAGCATTTTGATGAGAAGTGCATGGAGCATTGTGATGACAAATTTTATGGAGCATTGTGATGACAATGTTGTGGAGCACTGTGATGACAAGCGCATGGTGCATTGTGATGACATGTGTCATGGAGCATTGTGCTGACAAGCGCATGGAGCATTGTGATGACAAGGGTCATGGAGCATTGTGCTGAGAATGGCATAGAGCATTGTGATAACAAGGGTCAAAGAGCATTGTGATGAAAAGTTCATGGAGCATTGTGGTTAAAAAGGTCACAGAGACTGTTGATGACGAGGGCATGGACCATTGTGATGACAAAGTTCATGAGGCATTGTGATGACTGGAGTCACGGAGCATTGTGAAGACAGTTGTCAGGGAGCATTGTGATGACATATGTCATGGTCCATGGCGATGACAATGGCATGGAGCTTTGTGATACCAAATGTAATGGAGGATTTTGATGACAAATATAATGGAGCATTGTGATGATTAGGATTTGGAGCATTATGATGACAAGGGCCATTGAAAATTTTGATGACAAGGTCGTGAAGCATTGTGATGACAAGGTCCTGGAGCATTGTGATGACAAAACCATGGAGCCTTGTGATGACAAGTCTCATGGAGCATACTGATGAAAAGGGGAATGGAGCATTGTGATTACAGGGGTCTTGGAACACTGTGAAGACAAGGGCAGGGAGCATTGTGAGGAGAAGATCAAGGAGCATTCTGATGGCATGCGTCATTGAGCTTTGTGATGACAATGGAACGGACCATTGTGATTACATGGGACTTGGAGCATTGTGATGAAAAGGGCATGGATCATTGTGATGAAAAAGGCATGGAGCCTTGTCATGACAGGGTTCAAGGAGCATACAGACAACAAGTGTCAGGGAGCATGTTGATGACAAGTGTATTGAGCATTGTGATGACAAAGATCATGGAGCATTGTGATGAGAAGACCATGGATAATAGTGATGATGAGCGTCATGGGGTGTTGTGATGATACGTGTTATGCAACATTGTAATCACAAGGGTTTGGAGCATTATGATGACAGAGGTCATGCAGAATATTGATTTCATTGTGATGACAATAGACTGAAGCATTATGATGATGGGCATGGAGCATTGTGATGACAGGGTTCATGGAGCATTGAGATGAAAAGGGGCATGGAGCATTGTGATTACAAGGGTCTTGGAGCATTGTGATGACAGATTTCATGGAGCATTGAGATGAAATGGGGCATGGAGCATTGTGATGACAAGGGTCTTGGAGCATTGTGATGACAAGGGCAAGGATCATTGTAATGAGAAGGCCATGGAACATTCTGATGACATGCGTCATGGAGCTTTGTGATGACCAGGGCATGGAGCATTGTGATATCAGTGGTCTTGAGCATTGTGATGAGAATTATCATGGAAACTTTTGATGACTAGGCCGTGGATCATTGTGATGGCAGGTGTCATTGTGCATTGTTATGACAGGGGTAATGGAGCATTGTGATGAGAAGGGTATGGAACTTTGGTCTGAAATATTTCATGGATTATTGTGATGAGAGTGGGCATGGAGCATTGTGATGACAAGGGCACGGAACACTGTGATACATGGGTCATGCAGGACAGTTATGACAAGGGCATGGAGCATTGTGATGAGAAGGGCAACGAGCATTGTGATGACAAGTGTCATGGAGCTTTGTGATGACAAGGGCATGGAGCAATGTGATGAGAGGGTTCATGGAGCATTGTGATGACAATGACATGGAGCATTGTGATGCCAAGGGTCTTGGAGCTTTGTGATGACAAGTCATGGAGCATTTTGATGAGAAGGGCAGGGACCATTTTGATGACCGGGTCATGCAGCAATTTGATAAAATGTGTAATGGAACATTTTGATGGCAGGGGTTATAGAACATTGTGATGGCAGGGGTCTTGGAGCTATGGGATGGAAAGGGTCATGGAGCATTTTGATGACAGGGCTTATGGAACATTGTGATGGCAGGGGTCATGGAACATTGTGATGATAAGGGGATGTAGCATTGTGATGACAGTGTCATGGAACATTGTGATTACAAGGATGAGGGTGTATTGTGATGACTAGTGATGGAACATTGTGATATCTCTGGTGAGAGAGCATTTTGATGAGAAGTGCATGGACCATTGTGATTACAAGGTTTATGGAGCATTGCAATGACAAGGTTTGGAACGTTGTGATGAAATGTGCGTGGCACATTGTGATGACAATGTTCATAGAGTACTGTTCTGACAAAGACATGGAGCATTGTGATGACAAGTTTCTCAGAGAATTGTGATGAAAAGTTCATGGAGCATTGTGGTTACAAAGGTCACAGAGCCTTGTGATGACGCGGTCATGTACCATTGTGATGACAAACGTTATGAAGCATTGTGATGACTGGAGTCACGGAGCATTGTGATGGCAGGGGTCATGGAGCATTGTGATGACAAGGGCATGGAAAATTGTGATGACAGTGGCATGGAGCATTGGTCTGACAAGTTTCATAGATTATTGTGATGAGAGTGGGCATGGTGCATTGTGATGACAAGAGCATGGAGCATTATGATAATAAGGTCATGGAGTATTGTGAAGACAGGTGTCAGGGAGCATTGTGATGACATATGTCATGGTCCATGGCGATGACAATGGCATGGAGCTTTGTGATACCAAATGTAATGGAGGATTGTGATGATAAATATAATGGAGCATTGTGATGATTAGGGCTTGGAGCATTATGATGACAAGGGCCATTGAAAATTTTGATGACCAGTTCGTGAAGCATTGTGATGACAAGGTCCTGGAGCATTGTGATGACAAAACCATGGAGCCTTGTGATGACAAGTCTCATGGAGCATACTGATTAAAAGGGGAATGGAGCATTGTGATTACAGGGGTCTTGGAACATTGGGAAGACAAGGGCAGGGAGCATTGTGAAGAATAGACCAAGGAGCATTCTGATGGCACGCGTCATTGAGCTTTGTGATGACATTGGCATGGACCATTGTGATTACATGGGACTTGGAGCATTGTGATGAAAAGGGCATGGATCATTGTGATGAAAAAGGCATGGAGCCTTGTCATGACAGGGTTCAAGGAGCATACAGACAACAAGTGTCAGGGAGCATGTTGATGACAAGTGTATTGAGCATTGTGATGACGAAGGTCATGGAGCATTGTGATGAGAAGACCATGGATAATTGTGATGACGAGCATACTGGGGCATTGTGATGACAAGTGTTATGGAATATTGTGATCACAAGGGTTTGGAACATTGTTATGACAGAGGTCATGGAACATTCTGATTTCGTTGTTATGACAATAGCATGAAGCATTATGATGATGGGCATAGTGCATTGTGATGACAGGGTTCATGGATCATTGAGATGAAAAGGGGCATAGAGCATTGTGATTACAGTGTTCTTGGAGCATTGTGATGAGAAGGGTCATGGAGCCTTGTGATGACAAGTCCATGGAACATCGTGATGGCAGGGTTCATGGAGCATTGTTATGACAGGGGTAATGGAGCATTGTGATGGCAAGGGCTTGGAGCATTGTGATGAGAAGGCCATGGAGAATTCTGATGACATGTGTCATGGAGCTATGTGAAGACAAGGGCATGGAGCAATGTGATGAGAGCGTTCATGGAGCACTGTGATGACAATGACATGGAGCATTGTGATGCCAAGTGTCATGGATCTTTGTGATGACAAATGTCATGGAGCATTTTGATGGCAAGGGCGTTGTGCATTGTGATGAGAAGGGCAGTTAGCATTCTGATGACAGGGTCATGGAGCAATTTGATGAAAAGTGTCATGGAACATTTTGATGAAAGGTGTTATGGAACATTGTGATTTCAGGGGTCATCGAACATTGTGATGATAAGTGCATGTAGCATTGTGATGACGGGAGTCATGGAACATTGTGATGACAGGGGTGAGGGAGTATTGTGACAAATAGTGATGTAGCATTGTGATATCAGTGGTGAGAGAGCATTTTGATGAGAAGTGCATGGAGAATTGTGATGACAAATTGTATGGAGCATGGTGATGACAATGTTGTGGAGCACTGTGATGACAAGTGCATGGTGCATAGTGATGACATGTGTCATGGAGCATTGTGCTGACAAGCGCATGTAGCATTGTGATGACAAGGGTCATGGAGCATTGTGATGAAAAGTTCAAGGAGCATTGTGGTTAAAAAGGTCACAGAGACCGTTGATGACGAGGGCATGGACCATTGTGATGACAAAGGTCATGAAGCATTGTGATGACTGGAGTCACGGAGCATTGTGATGACAGGGGTCATGGAGCATTGTGATAACAAGGGCATGGAGCATTTTGATGACAAGGACATGGAACATTGGTCTAATAACTTTCATGGAGTATTTCGATGAGAATTTGATTGGCAAACTGTGATGACAAGGGCATGGAGCATTTTGATGACCTGGTCATGCCGTATTGTGAAGACAGGTGTCAGGGATCATTGTGATCACATATGTAATGACCCATTGTGATGAGGATGGCATGGAGCATTGTGATGCCATGTGTCAGGGAGGATTCTGATGACAAAGGTAATGGAGCATTGTGATGACAATGGCTTGGAGCATTGTGATGACAAGGGTCAGGGAGCATTGTGCTGACAAGTGCACGGAGAATTGTGATGACAAGGGTCATGGAGCATTCTGATGACAAGCTTGTGGAGTATTTTGATGACAATGGCATGGAGCATTGTGATGAAAATGGCATAGGGCATTGTGATGAAAAAGGCATGGAGCCATTTCGTGACAGGGTTCAAGGAGCATTCTGATGACAAGTGTCAGGGAGCATTGTGATGACAAGTGTATTGAGAATTGTGGTGACAAAGGTCATGGAGCATTGTGATGAAAGGGGGATGGAGTATTGTGATGACAGGCATCATGGAGCGTTGTGATGACAAGTGTTATGGAACATTGTGATCACAAGGGTTTGGAGCATTGTGATGACAGAGGTCATGGATCATTTTGATTTCAAGGAGCATGGAGCATTGTGATGACAAGGGCATGAAGCAATGTGATCCCAAAGTTCATGGAGGATTGTGATGACTATGGAAATGGAGTATTGTGATGACAAGCGCATAGAGCATTGTAATGACAAGGTCATGTAGCATTTTGCTGACAAAGGCATGGAGCATTGTGATGACATGTGTCATGGAGCACTGTGATGACAAGCGTCAAGGAGCATTGTGAATACAGGGGTCATGGAGCATTGGGATGACAAGGCATGGATCATTGTGATGACAAGGGTCATGGAGCACTGGGCTGAAAATGTTCTTGGAGAGTTGTGATGACAGGTGCCATGTAGCATTGTGACGACAAGGGAATGGAGCATTGTGATGACAAGAGTCCTGGATCATTGTGTTGTCAGGTGTCATGAAGTGTTGTGGTGACAGTGGTCATCGAGCACTGTGATGATATTGGAAATGGAGCATTGTGATGAGAAGGTCGTGGAGCATTGTGCTGAAAATGTTCATGGATTATTGTGATGACAGGGGTCATGGAGCATTGTGATGACAAGGGAATGGATCATTGTTATGTCAAGGTCCTGGAACATTGTGATGAGAAGACCATGGAGACGTGTGATGGCAAGCCTCATGGAGCATTCTGATGAAAAGGGGCATGGAGCATTGTGATTACAGGGGTCTTGGAGCATTGTTATGACTAGGGCATAGAGCATTGTGATGAGAAGGCCATGGAGCATTCTGATGACATGCGTCATGGAGTTTTGTGATGACAAGGGCATGGAGCATTGTGATTACAGGGACCTTGGAGCATTGTGATGAAATGGTCATGGATCACTGTGATGAAAAATGCATGGAAACTTGTCATGACACGGTTCAAGGAGCATACTGACGACAAGGGTCAGGGAGCATTGTGATGACAAGTGTATTGAGCATTGTGATGACAAAGATCATGGAGCATTGTGATGAGAAGACCATGGATAATTGTGATGATGAGCGTCATGGGGTGTTGTGAAGATACGTGTTATGCAACATTGTAATCACATGCGTTTGGAGCATTATGATGACAGAGGTCATGCAGAATATTGATTTCATTGTGATGACAATAGCCTGAAGCATTATGATGATGAGCATGGTTCATTGTGATGACAGGGTTCATGGAGCATTGAGATGAAAAGCGGCATGGAGCATTGTGATTACAAGGGTCTAGGAGCATTGTGATGACAGATTTCATGGAGCATTGAGATGAAACGGGACATGGAGCATTGTGATGACAAGGGTCTTGGAGCACTGTGATGACAAGGGCAAGGAGCATTGTGAAGACAAGGGCAAAGAGCATTGTGATGAGAAGGCCATGGAACATTCTGATGACGTTCGTCATGGAGATTTGTGATGACCAGGACATGGAGCATTGTGATACCAGGGGTCTTGAGCATTGTGATGAGAATTATCATGGAACCTTTTGATTACTAGGCCGTGGATCCTTGTGATGGCAGGTGTCATGGTGCATAGTTATGACAGGGGTAATGGAGCATTGTGATGAGAAGGGTATGGAACTTTGGTCTGAAATGTTTCATGGATTATTGTGATGAGAGTGGGCATGGAGCATTGTGATGACAAGGGCACGGAACACTGTGATACATGGGTCATGCAGGACTGTAATGACAAGGGCATGGAGCATTGTGATGAGAAGGGCATCGAGCATTGTGATGACAAGTGTCATGGAGCTTTGTGATGACAAGGGCATGGAGCAATGTGATGAGAGGGTTCATGGAGCATTGTGATGACAATGACATGGAGCATTGTGATGCCAAGGGTCTTGGAGCTTTGTGATGACAAGTCATGGAGCATTTTGATGAGAAGGGCAGGGACCATTTTGATGACCGGGTCATGCAGCAATTTGATAAAATGTGTAATGGAACATTTTGATGGCAGGGGTTATAGAACATTGTGATGGCAGGGGTCTTGGAGCTTTGGGATGGAAAGGGTCATGGAGCATTTTGTTGACAGGACTTATGGAACATTGTGATGGCAGGGGTCATGGAACATTGTGATGATAAGGGGATGTAGCATTGTGATGACAGTGTCATGGAACATTGTGATTACAAGGATGAGGGTATATTGTGATGACTAGTGATGGAACATTGTGATATATCTGGTGAGAGAGCATTTTGATGAGAAGTGCATGGACCATTGTGATTACATGGTTTATGGAGCACTGCAATGACAAGGTTTGGAACGTTGTGATGAAATGCGCGTGGCACATTGTGATGACAATGTTCATGGAGCACTGTTCTGACAAAGACATGGAGCATTGTGATGACAAGTTTCTCAGAGAATTGTGATGAAAAGTTCATGGAGCATTGTGGTTACAAAGGTCACAGAGCCTTGTGATGACGCGGGCATGGACCATTGCGATGACAAACGTTATGAAGCATTGTGATGACTGGAGTCACGGAGCAATGTGATGACAGGGGTCATGGAGCATTGTGATGACTAGGGCATGGAGAATTGTGATGACAGTGGCATGGAGCTTTGGTCTGACAAGTTTCATAGACTATTGTGATGAGAGTGGGCATGGTGCATTGTGAAGACAAGGGCATGGAGCATTGTGATGATAAGGTCATGGAGTATTGTGAAGACAGGTGTCAGGGAGCATTGTGATGACATATGTCATGGTCCATGGCGATGACAATGGCATGGAGCTTTGTGATACCAAATGTAATGGAGGATTGTGATGACAAATATAATGGATCATTGTGATGATTAGGGTTTGGAGCATTATGATTACAAAGGCCATTGAAAATTTTGATGACAAGGTCGTGAAGCATTGTGATGACAAGGTCCTGGAGCATTGTGATGACAAAACCATGGAGCCTTGTGATGACAAGTCTCATGGAGCATACTAATTAAAAGGGGAATGGAGCATTGTGATTACAGGGGTCTTGGAACATTGTGAAGACAAGGGCAGGGAGCATTGTGAAGAATAGACCAAGGAGCATTCTGATGGCATGCCTCATTGAGCTTTGTGATGACAATGGCATGGACCATTGTGATTACATGGGACTTGGAGCATTGTGATGAAAAGGGCATGGATCATTGTGATGAAAAAGGCATGGAGCCTTGTCATGACAGGGTTCAAGGAGCATACAGACAACAAGTGTCAGGGAGCATGTTGATGACAAGTGTATTGAGCATTTTGATGACGAAGGTCATGGAGCATTGTGATGAGAAGACCATGGATAATTGTGATGATGAGCATCCTGGGGCATTGTGATGACAAGTGTTATGGAATATTGTGATCACAAGGGTTTGGAACATTGTTATGACAGAGGTCATGGAACATTCTGATTTCGTTGTTATGACAATAGAATGAAGCATTATGATGATGGGCATAGTGCATTGTGATGACAGGGTTCATGGATCATTGAGATGAAAAGGGGCATAGAGCATTGTGATTACAGTGTTCTTGGAGCATTGTGATGAGAAGGGTCATGGAGCCTTGTGATGACAAGGTCATGGAACATCGTGATGGCAGGGGTCATGGAGCATTGTTATGACAGGGGTAATGGAGCATTGTGATGGCAAGGGCTTGGAGCATTGTGATGAGAAGGCCATGGAGCATTCTGATGACATGTGTCATGGAGCTATGTGAAGACAAGGGCATGGAGCAATGTGATGAGAGCGTTCATGGAGCACTGTGATGACAATGACATGGAGCATTGTGATGCCAAGGGTCATGGATATTTGTGATGACAAAGGTCATGGAGCATTTTGATGGCAAGGGCGTTGTGCATTGTGATGACATGTGTCATGGAGCATTGTACTGCCAAGCGCATGGAGCATTGTGATGACAAGGGTCATGGAGCATTGTGCTGAGAAAGGCATAGAGCATTGTGATGACAAGGGTCAAAGAGAATTGTGATGAAAAGTTCATGGAGCATTGTGGTTAAAAAGGTCACAGAGACTGTTGATGACGAGGGCATGGACCATTGTGATGACAAAGGTCATGAAGCATTGTGATGACTGGAGTCACGTAGCATTGTGATGACAGGGTCATGGAGCATTGTGATAAAAAGGGCATGGAGCATTGTGATGGCAAGGGCATGGAACATTGGTCTAATAACTTTCATGGAGTATTGGGATGAGATTTGGAATGGCACACTGTGATGACAAGGGCATGGAGCATTGTGATGACCAGGTCATGCCGTATTGTGAAGACAGGTGTCAGGGAGCATTGTGATCACATATGTAATGGCCCATTGTGATGAGGATGGCATGGAGCATTGTGATGCCAAGTGTCAGGGAGGATTCTGATGACAAAGGTAATGGAGCATTGTGATGACAATGGCTTGGAGCATTGTGATGACAAGGGTCAGGGAGCATTGTGCTGACAAGTGCATGGAGAATTGTGATGACAAGGGTCATGGAGCATTCTGATGACAAGCTTGTGGAGTATTTTGATGACAATGGCATGGAGCATTGTGAAGAAAATGGCATGGGGCATTGTGATGAAAAAGGCATGGAGCCTTTTCGTGACAGTGTTCAAGGAGCATTTTGATGACAAGTGTCAGGGAGCATTGTGATGACAAGTGTATTGAGAATTGTGGTGAAAAAGGTCATGGAGCATTGTGATGACAATTGTATTGAGAATTGTGGTGACAAACCTCATGGAGCATTGTGTTGAAAAGGGCATGGAGTATTGTGATGACAGGCATCATGGAGCGTTGTGATGACAAGTGTTATGGAACATTTTGATCACAAGTGTTTGGAGCATTGTGAAGACAGAGGTCATGGATCATTTTGATTTCAAGGAGCATGGAGCATTGTGAGGACAAGGGCATGAAGCAATGTGATCCCAAAGTTCATGGAGGATTGTGATGACAATGGAAATGGAGTATAGTGATGACAAGTGCATACAGCATTGTAATGACAAGGTCATGTAGCATTTTGCTGACAAAGGCATGGAGCATTGTGATGACAAGGGTCATGGAGCACTGGGCTGAAAATGTTCATGGAGAGTTGTGATGACAGGTGTCATGTAGCATTGTGACGACAAGGGAATGGGGCATTGTGATGACAAGAGTCCTGGATCATTGTGTTGTCAGGTGTCATGGAGTGTTGTGATGACTGTGGTCATGGAGCATTGTGATGATATTGCCAATGGAGCATTGTGATGAGAAGGTCTTGGAGCATTGGGCTGAAAATGTTCATGGATTATTTTGATGACAGGGGTCATGGAGCATTGTGATGACAAGGGAATAGATCATTGTGATGTCAAGGTCCTGGAACATTGTGATGAGAAGACCATGGAGACTTGTGATGGCAAGTCTCATGGAGCATTCTGATGAAAAGGGGAATGGAGCATTGTGATTACAGGGGTCTTGGAGCATTGTTATGACTAGGGCATAGAGCATTGTGATGAGAAGGCCATGGAGCATTCTGATGACATGCCTCATGTAGTTTTGTGATGACAAGGGCATGGAGCATTGTGCTTACAGGGACCTTGGAGCATTGTGACGAAATGGTCATGGATCATTGTGATGAAAAATGCATGGAAACTTGTCATGACAGGGTTCAAGGAGCATACTGACGACAAGGGTCAGGGAGCATTGTGATGACAAGTGTATTGAGCATTGTGATGACAAAGATCATGGAGCATTGTGATGAGAAGACCATGGATAATTGTGATGATGAGCGTCATGGGGTGTTGTGATGATACGTGTTATGCAACACTGTGATCACAAGGGTTTGGAGCATTATGATGACAGAGGTCATGCAGAATATTGATTTCATTGTGATGACAATAGCCTGAAGCATTATGATGATGGGCATGGTGCATTGTGATGACAGGATTCATGGAGCATTGAGAGGAAAAGCGGCATGGAGCATTGTGATGACAAGGGTCTTGGAGCATAGTGATGACAAGGGCAAGGAGCATTGTGATGACAAGAGCAAGGAACATTGTGATGAGAAGGCCATGGAACATTCTGATGACGTGCGTCATGGAGCTTTGTGATGATCAGGGCATGGAGCATTGTGATATCAGGGGTCTTGAGCATTGTGATGAGAATTATCATGGAACCTTTTGATTACTAGGCCGTGGATCATTGTGATTGAAGGTGTCATGGTGCATTGTTATGACAGTGGTAATGGAGCATTGTGATGAGAAGGGTATGGAACTTTGGTCTGAAATGTTTCATGGATTATTGTGATGAGAGTGGGCATGGAGCATTGTGATGACAAGGGCACGGAACACTGTGATACATGGGTCATGCAGGACTGTAATGACAAGGGCATGGAGCATTGTGATGAGAAGGGCATCGAGCATTGTGATGACAAGTGTCATGGAGCTTTGTGATGACAAGGGCATGGAGCAATGTGATGAGAGGGTTCATGGAGCATTGTGATGACAATGACATGGAGCATTGTGATGCCAAGGGTCTTGGAGCTTTGTGATGACAAGTCATGGAGCAGATTGATGAGAAGGGCAGGGACCATTTTGATGACCGGGTCATGCAGCAATTTGATAAAATGTGTAATGGAACATTTTGATGGCAGGGGTTATAGAACATTGTGATGGCAGGGTTCTTGGAGCTATGGGATGGAAAGGGTCATGGAGCATTTTGATGACAGGGCTTATGGAACATTGTGATGGCAGGGGTCATGGAACATTGTGATGATAAGGGGATGTAGCATTGTGATGACAGTGTCATGGAATATTGTGATTACAAGGATGAGGGTGTATTGTGATGACTAATGATGGAACATTGTGATATCTCTGGTGAGAGAGCATTTTGATGAGAAGTGCATGGACCATTGTGATTACAAGGTTTAAGGAGCATTGCAATGACAGGGTTTTGAACGTTGTGATGAAATGCGCGTGGCACATTGTGATGACAATGTTCATGGAGTACTGTTCTGACAAAGACATGGAGCATTGTGATGACAAGTTTCTCAGAGAATTGTGATGAAAAGTTCATGGAGCATTGTGGTTACAAAGGTCACAGAGCCTTGTGATGACGCGGGCATGGACCATTGTGATGACAAACGTTATGAAGCATTGTGATGACTGGAGTCACGGAGCATTGTGATGACAGGGGTCATGGAGCATTGTGATGACAAGGGCATGGAAAATTGTGATGACAGTGGCATGGAGCATTGGTCTGACAAGTTTCATAGATTATTGTGATGAGAGTGGGCATGGTGCATTGTGATGACAAGGTCATGGAGCATTATGATGATAAGGTCATGGAGTATTGTGAAGACAGGTGTCAGGGAGCATTGTGATGACATATGTCATGGTCCATGGCGATGACAATGGCATGGAGCTTTGTGATACCAAATGTAATGGAGGATTGTGATGATAAATATAATGGAGCATTGTGATGATTAGGGCTTGGAGCATTATGATGACAAGGGCCATTGAAAATTTTGATGACAAGGTCGTGAAGCATTGTGATGACAAGGTCCTGGAGCATTGTGATGACAAAACCATGGAGCCTTGTGATGACAAGTCTCATGGAGCATACTGATGAAAAGGGGAATGGAGCATTGTGATTACAGGGGTCTTGGAACATTGTGAAGACAAGGGCAGGGAGCATTGTGAAGAATAGACCAAGGAGCATTCTGATGGCATGCCTCATTGAGCTTTGTGATGACAATGGCATGGACCATTGTGATTACATGGGACTTGGAGCATTGTGATGAAAAGGGCATGGATCATTGTGATGAAAAAGGCATGGAGCCTTGTCATGACAGGGTTCAAGGAGCATACAGACAACAAGTGTCAGGGAGCATGTTGATGACAAGTGTATTGAGCATTTTGATGACGAAGGTCATGGAGCATTGTGATGAGAAGACCATGGATAATTGTGATGAGGAGCATCCTGGGGCATTGTGATGACAAGTGTTATGGAATATTGTGATCACAAGGGTTTGGAACATTGTTATGACAGAGGTCATGGAACATTCTGATTTCGTTGTTATGACAATAGCATGAAGCATTATGATGATGGGCATAGTGCATTGTGATGACAGGGTTCATGGATCATTGAGATGAAAAGGGGCATAGAGCATTGTGATTACAGTGTTCTTGGAGCATTGTGATGAGAAGGGTCATGGAGCCTTGTGATGACAAGGCCATGGAACATCGTGATGGCAGGGGTCATGGAGCATTGTTATGACAGGTGTAATGGAGCATTGTGATGGCAAGGGCTTGGAGCATTGTGATGAGAAGGCCATGGAGCATTCTGATGACATGTGTCATGGAGCTATGTGAAGACAAGGGCATGGAGCTATGTGATGAGAGCGTTCATGGAGCACTATGATGACAATGACATGGGCATTGTGATGCCAAGGGTCATGGATCTTTGTGATGACAAAGGTCATGGAGCATTTTGATGGCAAGGGCGTTGTGCATTGTGATGACATGTGTCATGGAGCATTGTACTGCCAAGCGCATGGAGCATTGTGATGACAAGGGTCATGGAGCATTGTGCTGAGAAAGGCATAGAGCATTGTGATGACAAGGGTCAAAGAGCATTGTGATGAAAAGTTCATGGAGCATTGTGGTTAAAAAGGTCACAGAGACTGTTGATGACGAGGGCATGGACCATTGTGATGACAAAGGTCATGAAGCATTGTGATGACTGGAGTCACGGAGCATTGTGTTGACAGGGTCATGGAGCATTGTGATAAAAAGGGCATGGAGCATTGTGAGGGCAAGGGCATGGAACATTGGTCTAATAACTTTCATGGAGTATTGGGATGAGAGTTGGAATGGCACACTGTGATGAGAAGGGCATGGAGCATTGTGATGACCAGGTCATGCCGTATTGTGAAGACAGGTGTCAGGGAGCATTGTTATCACATATGTAATGGCCCATTGTGATGAGGATGGCATGGAGCATTGTGATGCCAAGTGTCAGGGAGGATTCTGATGACAAAGGTAATGGAGCATTGTGATGACAATGGCTTGGAGCATTGTGATGACAAGGGTCAGGGAGCATTGTGCTGACAAGGGCATGGAGAATTGTGATGACAAGGGTCATGGAGCATTCTGATGACAAGCTTGTGGAGTATTTTGATGACAATGGCATGGAGCATTGTGAAGAAAATGGCATGGGGCATTGTGATGAAAAAGGCATGGAGCCTTTTCGTGACAGTGTTCAAGGAGCATTCTGATGACAAGTGTCAGGGAGCATTGTGATGACAAGTGTATTGAGAATTGTGGTGAAAAAGGTCATGGAGCATTGTGATGACAAGTGTATTGAGAATTGTGGTGACAAACGTCATGGAGCATTGTGATGAAAAGGGCATGGAGTATTGTGATGACAGGCATCATGGAGCATTGTGATGACAAGTGTTATGGAACATTGTGATCACAAGGGTTTGGAGGATTGTGATGACAGAGGTCATGGATCATTTTGATTTAAAGGAGCATGGAGCATTGTGATGACAAGGGCATGAAGCAATGTGATCCCAAAGTTCATGGAGGATTGTGATGACAATGGAAATGGAGTATTGTGATGACAAGCACATAGAGCATTGTAATGACAAAGTCATGTAGCATTTTGCTGACAAAGGCATGGAGCATTGTGATGACATGTGTCATGGAGCACTGTGATGACAAGCGTCAAGGAGCATTGTGAATACAGGGGTCATGGAGCATTGGGATGACAAGGGCATGGATCATTTTGATGACAAGGGTCATGGAGCACTGGGCTGAAAATGTTCATGGAGAGTTGTGATGACAGGTGTCATGTAGCATTGTGACGACAAGGGAATGGGGCATTGTGATGACAAGAGTCCTGGATCATTGTGTTGTCAGGTGTCATGGAGTGTTGTGATGACAGTGGTCATGGAGCACTGTGATGATATTGGCAATGGAGCATTGTGATGAGAAGGTCGTGGAGCATTGGGCTGAAAATGTTCATGGATTATTGTGATGACAGGGGTCATGGAGCATTGTGATGACAAGGGAATGGATCATTGTGATGTCAAGGTCCTGGAACATTGTGATGAGAAGACCATGGAGACTTGTGATGGCAAGTCTCATGGAGCATTCTGATGAAAAGGGGCATGGAGCATTGTGATTACAGGGGTCTTGGAGCATTGTTATGACTAGGGCATAGAGCATTGTGATGAGAAGGCCATGGAGCATTCTGATGACATGCGTCATGGAGTTTTGTGATGACAAGGGCATGGAGCATTGTGATTACAGGGACCTTGGAGCATTGTGATGAAATGGTCATGGATCATTGTGATGAAAAATGCATGGAAACTTGTCATGACAGGGTTCAAGGAGCATACTGACGACAAGGGTCAGGGAGCATTGTGATGACAAGTGTATTGAGCATTGTGATGACAAAGATCATGGAGCATTGTGATGAGAAGACCATGGATAATTGTGATGATGAGCGTCATGGGGTGTTGTGATGATACGTGTTATGCAACACTGTGATCACAAGGGTTTGGAGCATTATGGTGACAGAGGTCATGCAGAATATTGATTTCATTGTGATGACAATAGCCTGAAGCATTATGATGATGGGCATGGTGCATTGTGATGACAGGATTCATGGAGCATTGAGATGAAAAGCGTCATGGAGCATTGTGATGACAAGGGTCTTGGAGCATAGTGATTACAAGGGCAAGGAGCATTGTGATGACAAGAGCAAGGAGCATTGTGATGAGAAGGCCATGGAACATTCTGATGACGTGCGTCATGGAGCTTTGTGATGATCAGGGCATGGAGCATTGTGATATCAGGGGTCTTGAGCATTGTGATGAGAATTATCATGGAACCTTTTGATTACTAGGCCGTGGATCATTGTGATTGCAGGTGTCATGGTGCATTGTTATGACAGGGGTAATGGAGCATTGTGATGAGAAGGGTATGGAACTTTGGTCTGAAATGTTTCATGGATTATTGTGATGAGAGTGGGCATGGAGCATTGTGATGACAAGGGCACGGAACACTGTGATACATGGGTCATGCAGGACTGTAATGACAAGGGCATGGAGCATTGTGATGAGAAGGGCATCGAGCATTGTGATGACAAGTGTCATGGAGCTTTGTGATGACAAGGGCATGGAGCAATGTGATGAGAGGGTTCATGGAGCATTGTGATGACAATGACATGGAGCATTGTGATGCCAAGGATCTTGGAGCTTTGTGATGACAAGTCATGGAGCATTTTGATGAGAAGGGCAGGGACCATTTTGATGACCGGGTCAAGCAGCAATTTGATAAAATGTGTAATGGAACATTTTGATGGCAGGGGTTATAGAACATTGTGATGGCAGGGGTCTTGGAGCTATGGGATGGAAAGGGTCATGGAGCATTTTGATGACAGGGCTTATGGAACATTGTGATGGCAGGGGTCATGGAACATTGTGATGATAAGGGGATGTAACATTGTGATGACAGTGTCATGGAATATTGTGATTACAAGGATGAGGGTGTATTGTGATGACTAGTGATGGAACATTGTGATATCTCTGGTGAGAGAGCATTTTGATGAGAAGTGCATGGACCATTGTGATTACAAGGTTTATGGAGCATTGCAATGACAGGGTTTTGATCGTTGTGATGAAATGCGCGTGGCACATTGTGATGACAATGTTCATGGAGTACTGTTCTGACAAAGACATGGAGCATTTTGATGACCAGTTTCTCAGAGAACTGTGATGAAAAGTTCATGGAGCATTGTGGTTACAAAGGTCACAGAGCCTTGTGATGACGCGGGCATGGACCATTGTGATGACAAACGTTATGAAGCATTGTGATGACTGGAGTCACGGAGCATTGTGATGACAGGGGTCATGGAGCATTGTGATGACAAGGGCTTGGAAAATTGTGATGACAGTGGCATGGAGCATTGGTCTGACAAGTTTCATAGATTATTGTGATGAGAGTGGGCATGGTGCATTGTGATGACAAGGGCATGGAGCATTGTGATGATAAGGTCATGGAGTATTGTGAAGACAGGTGTCAGGGAGCATTGTGATGACATATGTCATGGTCCATGGCGATGACAATGGCATGGAGCTTTGTGATACCAAATGTAATGGAGGATTGTGATGATAAATATAATGGAGCATTGTGATGATTAGGGCTTGGAGCATTATGATGACAAGGGCCATTGAAAATTTTGATGACAAGGTCGTGAAGCATTGTGATGACAAGGTCCTGGAGCATTGTGATGACAAAACCATGGAGCCTTGTGATGACAAGTCTCATGGAGCATACTGATGAAAAGGGGAATGGAACATTGTGATTACAGGGGTCTTGGAACATTGTGAAGACAAGGGAAGGGAGCATTGTGAAGAATAGACCAAGGAGCATTCTGATGGCATGCCTCATTGAGCTTTGTGATGACAATGGCATGGACCATTGTGATTACATGGGACTTGGAGCATTGTGATGAAAAGGGCATGGATCATTGTGATGAAAAAGGCATGGAGCCTTGTCATGAGAGGGTTCAAGGAGCATACAGAAAACAAGTGTCAGGGAGCATGTTGATGACAAGTGTATTGAGCATTTTGATGACGAAGGTCATGGAGCATTGTGATGAGAAGACCATGGATAATTGTGATGAGGAGCATCCTGGGGCATTGTGATGACAAGTGTTATGGAATATTGTGATCACAAGGGTTTGGAACATTGTTATGACAGAGGTCATGGAACATTCTGATTTCGTTGTTATGACAATAGCATGAAGCATTATGATGATGGGCATAGTGCATTGTGATGACAGGGTTCATGGATCATTGAGATGAAAAGGGGCATAGAGCATTGTGATTACAGTGTTCTTGGAACATTGTGATGAGAATGGTCATGGAGCCTTGTGATGACAAGGCCATGGAACATCGTGATGGCAGGGGTCATGGAGCATTGTTATGACAGGGGTAATGGAGCATTGTGATGGCAAGGGCTTGGAGCATTGTGATGAGAAGGCCATGGAGCATTCTGATGACATGGGTCATGGAGCTATGTGAAGACAAGGGCATGGAGCAATGTGATGAGAGCGTTCATGGAGCACTATGATGACAATGACATGGAGCATTGTGATGCCAAGGGTCATGGATCTTTGTGATGACAAAGGTCATGGAGCATTTTGATGGCAAGGGCGTTGTGCATTGTGATGACATGTGTCATGGAGCATTGTACTGCCAAGCGCATGGAGCATTGTGATGACAAGGGTCATGGAGCATTGTGCTGAGAAAGGCATAGAGCATTGTGATGACAAGGGTCAAAGAGCATTGTGATGAAAAGTTCATGGAGCATTGTGGTTAAAAAGGTCACAGAGACTGTTGATGACGAGGGCATGGACCATTGTGATGACAAAGGTCATGAAGCATTGTGATGACTGGAGTCACGGAGCATTGTGATGACAGGGTCATGGAGCATTGTGATAAAAAGGGCATGGAGCATTGTGAGGGCAAGGGCATGGAACATTGGTCTAATAACTTTCATGGAGTATTGGGATGAGAGTTGGAATGGCACACTGTGATGACAAGGGCATGGAGCATTGTGATGACCAGGTCATGCCGTATTGTGAAGACAGGTGTAAGGGAGCATTGTAATCACATATGTAATGGCACATTGTGATGAGGATGGCATGGAGCATTGTGATGCCAAGTGTCAGGGAGGATTCTGATGACAAAGGTAATGGAGCATTGTGATGACAATGGCTTGGAGCATTGTGATGACAAGGGTCAGGGAGCATTGTGCTGACAAGGGCATGGAGAATTGTGATGACAAGGGTCATGGAGCATTCTGATGACAAGCTTGTGGAGTATTTTGATGACAATGGCATGGAGCATTGTGATGAAAATGGCATAGGGCATTGTGATGAAAAAGGCATGGAGCCTTTTCGTGACAGTGTTCAAGGAGCATTCTGATGACAAGTGTCAGGGAGCATTGTGAAGACAAGTGTATTGAGAATTGTGGTGAAAAAGGTCATGGAGCATTGTGATGACAAGTGTATTGAGAATTGTGGTGACAAACGTCATGGAGCATTGTGATGAAAAGGGCATGGAGTATTGTGATGACAGGCATCATGGAGCGTTGTGATGACAAGTGTTATGGAACATTGTGATCACAAGGGTTTGGAGCATTGTGATGACAGAGGTCATGGATCATTTTGATTTAAAGGAGCATGGAGCATTGTGATGACATGGGCATGAAGCAATGTGATCCCAAAGTTCATGGAGGATTGTGATGACAATGGAAATGGAGTATTGTGATGACAAGTGCATACAGCATTGTAATGACAAGGTCATGTAGCATTTTGCTGACAAAGGCATGGAGCATTGTGATGACATGTGTCATGGAGCACTGTGATGACAAGCGTCAAGGAGCATTGTGAATACAGGGGTCATGGAGCATTGGGATGACAAGGGCATGGATCATTGTGATGACAAGGGTCATGGAGCACTGGGCTGAAAATGTTCATGGAGAGTTGTGCTGACAGGTGTCATGTAGCATTGTGACGACAAGGGAATGGAGCATTGTGATGACAAGAGTCCTGGATCATTGTGTTGTCAGGTGTCATGGAGTGTTGTGATGACAGTGGTCATGGAGCATTGTGATGATATTGGCAATGGAGCATTGTGATGAGAAGGTCGTGGAGCATTGGGCTGAAAATGTTCATGGATTATTGTGATGACAGGGGTCATGGAGCATTGTGATGACAAGGGAATGGATCATTGTGATGTCAAGGTCCTGGAACATTGTGATGAGAAGACCATGGAGACTTGTGATGGCAAGTCTCATGGAGCATTGTGATGAAAAGGGGCATGGAGCATTGTGATTACAGGGGTCTTGGAGCATTGTTATGACTAGGGCATAGAGCATTGTGATGAGAAGGCCATGGATCATTCTAATGACATGCGTCATGGAGTTTTGTGATGACAAGGGCATGGAGCGTTGTGATTACAGGGACCTTGGAGCATTGTGATGAAATGGTCATGGATCATTGTGATGAAAAGTGCATGGAAACTTGTCATGAC
Source organism: Mesoplodon densirostris (assembly GCF_025265405.1). Classification (NCBI taxonomy): domain Eukaryota; kingdom Metazoa; phylum Chordata; class Mammalia; order Artiodactyla; family Ziphiidae; genus Mesoplodon; species Mesoplodon densirostris. The sequence continues at coordinate 126,757,106 of NC_082661.1, forward strand.
AGGGTTCAAGGAGCATACTGACGACAAGGGTCAGGGAGCATTGTGATGACAAGTGTATTGAGTATTATGATGACAAAGATCATGGAGCATTGTGATGAGAAGACCATGGATAATTGTGATGATGAGCGTCATGGGGTGTTGTGATGATACGTGTTATGCAACACTGTGATCACAAGGGTTTGGAGCATTATGATGACAGAGGTCATGCAGAATATTGATTTCATTGTGATGACAATAGCCTGAAGCATTATGATGATGGGCATGGTGCATTGTGATGACAGGATTCATGGAGCATTGAGATGAAAAGCAGCATGGAGCATTGTGATGACAAGGGTCTTGGAGCATAGTGATGACAAGGGCAAGGAGCATTGTGATGACAAGGGCAAGGAGCATTGTGATGAGAAGGCCATGGAACATTCTGATGACGTGCGTCATGGAGCTTTGTGATGATCAGGGCATGGAGCATTGTGATAACAGGGGTCTTGAACATTGTGATGAGAATTATCATGGAACCTTTTGATTACTAGGCCGTGGATCATTGTGATTGCAGGTGTCATGGTGCATTGTTATGACAGGGGTAATGGAGCATTGTGATGAGAAGGGTATGGAACTTTGGTCTGAAATGTTTCATGGATTATTGTGATGAGAGTGGGCATGGAGCATTGTGATGACAAGGGCACGGAACACTGTGATACATGGGTCATGCAGGACTGTAATGACAAGGGCATGGAGCATTGTGATGAGAAGGGCATCGAGCATTGTGATGACAAGTGTCATGGAGCTTTGTGATGACAAGGGCATGGAGCAATGTGATGAGAGGGTTCATGGAGCATTGTGATGACAATGACATGGAGCATTGTGATGCCAAGGGTCTTGGAGCTTTGTGATGACAAGTCATGGAGCATTTTGATGAGAAGGGCAGGGACCATTTTGATGACCGGGTCATGCAGCAATTTGATAAAATGTGTAATGGAACATTTTGATGGCAGGGGTTATAGAACATTGTGATGGCAGGGGTCTTGGAGCTTTGGGATGGAAAGGGTCTTGGAGCATTTTGATGACAGGGCTTATGGAACATTGTGATGGCAGGGGTCATGGAACATTGTGATGATAAGGGGATGTAGCATTGTGATGACAGTGTCATGGAACATTGTGATTACAAGGATGAGGGTGTATTGTGATGACTAGTGATGGAACATTGTGATATCTCTGGTGAGAGAGCATTTTGATGAGAAGTGCATGGACCATTGTGATTACAAGGTTTATGGAGCATTGCAATGACAAGGTTTGGAACGTTGTGATGAAATGCGCGTGGCACATTGTGATGACAATTTTCATAGAGCACTATTCTGACAAAGACATGGAGCATTGTGATGACAAGTTTCTCAGAGAATTGTGATGAAAAGTTCATGGAGCATTGTGGTTACAAAGGTCACAGAGCCTTGTGATGACGCGGGCATAGACCATTGTGATGACAAACGTTATGAAGCATTGTGATGACTGGAGTCACGGAGCATTGTGATGACAGGGGTCATGGAGCATTGTGATGACAAGGGCATGGAGAATTGTGATGACAGTGGCATGGAGCATTGGTCTGACAAGTTTCATAGATTATTGTGATGAGAGTGGGCATGGTGCATTGTGATGACAAGGGCATGGAGCATTGTGATGATAAGGTCATGGAGTATTGTGAAGACAGGTGTCAGGGAGCATTGTGATGACATATGTCATTGTCCATGGCGATGACAATGGCATGGAGCTTTGTGATACCAAATGTAATGGAAGATTGTGATGACAAATATAATGGATCATTGTGATGATTAGGGTTTGGAGCATTATGATTACAAAGGCCATTGAAATTTTGATGACAAGGTCGTGAAGCATTGTGATGACAAGGTCCTGGAGCATTGTGATGACAAAACCATGGAGCCTTGTGATGACAAGTCTCATGGAGCATACTGATGAAAAGGGGAATGGAGCATTGTGATTACAGGGGTCTTGGAACATTGTGAAGACAAGGGCAGGGAGCATTGTGAAGAATAGACCAAGGAGCATTCTGATGGCATGCGTCATTGAGCTTTGTGATGACAATGGCATGGACCATTGTGATTTCATGGGACTTGGAGCATTGTGATGAAAAGGGCATGGATCATTGTGATGAAAAAGGCATGGAGCCTTGTCATGACAGGGTTCAAGGAGCATACAGACAACAAGTGTCAGGGAGCATGTTGATGACAAGTGTATTGAGCATTTTGATGACGAAGGTCATGGAGCATTGTGATGAGAAGACCATGGATAATTGTGATGACGAGCATCCTGGGGCATTGTGATGACAAGTGTTATGGAATATTGTGATCACAAGGGTTTGGAACATTGTTATGACAGAGGTCATGGAACATTCTGATTTCGTTGTTATGACAATAGCATGAAACATTATGATGATGGGCATAGTGCATTGTGATGACAGGGTTCATGGATCATTGAGATGAAAAGGGGCATAGAGCATTGTGATTACAGTGTTCTTGGAGCATTGTGATGAGAAGGGTCATGGAGCCTTGTGATGACAAGGTCATGGAACATCGTGATGGCAGGGGTCATGGAGCATTGTTATGACAGGGGTAATGGAGCATTGTGATGGCAAGGGCTTGGAGCATTGTGATGAGAAGGCCATGGAGCATTCTGATGACATGTGTCATGGAGCTATGTGAAGACAAGGGCATGGAGCAATGTGATGAGAGCGTTCATGGAGCACTATGATGACAATGACATGGAGCATTGTGATGCCAAGGGTCATGGAACTTTGTGATGACAAAGGTCATGGAGCATTTTGATGGCAAGCGCGTTGTGCATTGTGATGAGAAGGGCAGGGAGCATTCTGATGATAGGGTCATGGAGCATTTTGATGAAAAGTGTCATGGAACATTTTGATGACAGGTGTTATGGAACATTGTGATGTCAGGGGTCATCGAACATTGTGATGATAAGTGCATGTAGCATTGTGATGACAGGAGTCATGGAACATTGAGATGACATGGGTGAGGGAGTATTGTGACAAATAGTGATGTAGCATTGTGATATCAGTGGTGAGAGAGCATTTTGATGAGAAGTGCATGGAGCATTGTGATGACAAATTTTATGGAGCATTGTGATGACAATGTTGTGGAGCACTGTGATGACAAGCACATGGTGCATTGTGATGACATGTGTCATGGAGCATTGTGCTGACAAGCACATGGAGCATTGTGATGACAAGGGTCATGGAGCATTTTGCTGAGAAAGGCATAGAGCATTGTGATGACAAGGGTCAAAGAGCATTGTGATGAAAAGTTCATGGAGCATTGGGGTTAAAAAGGTCACAGAGAATGTTGATGACGAGGGCATGGACCATTCTGATGACAAAGGTCATGAGGCATTGTGATGACTGGAGTCATGGAGCATTGTGTTGACAGGGGTCATGGTGCATTGTGATAACAAGGGTATGGAGCATTGTGATGAAAAGGACATGGAACATTGGTCTAACAACTTTCATGGAGTATTGCGATGAGAATTGGAATGGCACACTGTGAGGACAAGGGCATGGAGCATTGTGATGACCAGGTCATGCCGTATTGTGAAAACAGGTGTCAGGGAGCATTGTGATCACATATGTAATGGCCCATTGTGATGAGGATGGCATGGAGCATTGTGAGGCCAAGTGTCAGGGAGGATTCTGATGACAAAGGTAATGGAGCATTGTGATGACAAGGGTCAGGGAGCATTGTGCTGACAAGTGCATGGAGAATTGTGATGACAAGGGTCATGGAGCATTCTGATGACAAGCTTGTGGAGTATTTTGATGACAATGGCATGGAGCATTGTGATGAAAATGGCATAGGGAATTGTGATGAAAAAGGCATGGAGCCATTTCGTGACAGGGTTCAAGGATCATTCTGATGACAAGTGTCAGGGAGCATTGTGATGACAAGTGTATTGAGAATTGTGGTGACAAAGGTCATCGAGCATTGTGATGAAAGGGGCATGGAGTATTGTGATGACAGGCATCATGGAGCATTGTGATGACAAGTGTTATGGAACATTGAGATCACAAGGGTTTGGAGCATTGTGATGACAGAGGTCATGGATCATTTTGATTTCAAGGAGCATGGAGCATTGTGATGACAAGGGCATGAAGCAATGTGATCCCAAAGTTCATGGAGGATTGTGATGACTATGGAAATGGAGTATTGTGATGACAAGCGCATAGAGCATTGTAATGACAAGGTCATGTAGCATTTTGCTGACAAAGGCATGGAGCATTGTGATGACAGGTGTCATGGAGCACTGTGATGACAAGCGTCAAGGAGCATTGTGAATACAGGGGTCATGGAGCATTGGGATGACAAGGGCATGGATCATTGTGATGACAAGGGTCATGGAGCACTGGGCTGAAAATGTTCATGGAGAGTTGTGCTGACAGGTGTCATGTAGCATTGTGACGACAAGGGAATGGAGCATTGTGATGACAAGAGTCCTGGATCATTGTGTTGTCAGGTGTCATGAAGTGTTGTGGTGACAGTGGTCATGGAGCATTGTGATGATATTGGCAATGGAGCATTGTGATGAGAAGGTCGTGGAGCATTGGGCTGAAAATGTTCATGGATTATTGTGATGAAAGGGGTCATGGAGCATTGTGATGACAAGGGAATGGGTCATGATGATGTCAAGGTCCTGGAACATTGTGATGAGAAGACCATGGAGACTTGTGATGGCAAGTCTCATGGAGCATTCTGATGAAAAGGGGCATGGAGCATTGTGATTACAGGGCTCTTGGAGCATTGTTATGACTAGGGCATAGAGCATTGTGATGAGAAGGCCATGGAGAATTCTGATGACATGTGTCATGGAGTTTTGTGATGACAAGGGCATGGAGCATTGTGATTCCAGGGACTTTGGAGCATTGTGAGGAAATGGTCATGGATCATTGTGATGAAAAATGCATGGAAAGTTGTCATGACACGGTTCAAGGAGCATACTGACGACAAGGGTCAGGGAGCATTGTGATGACAAGTGTATTGAGCATTGTTATGACAAAGATCATGGAGCATTGTGATGAGAAGACTATGGATAATTGTGATGATGAGCATCATGGGGTGTTGTGATGATACGTGTTATGCAACATTGTGATCACAAGGGTTTGGAGCATTATGATGACAGAGGTCATGCAGAATATTGATTTCATTGTGATGACAATAGCCTGAAGGATTATGATGATGGGCATGGTGCATTGTGATGACAGGGTTCATGGAGCATTGAGATGAAAAGCGGCATGGAGCATTGTGATTACAAGGGTCTTGGAGCATTGTGATGACAGATTTCATGGAGCATTGAGATGAAAAGAGTCATGGAGCATTGTGATGACAAGGGTCTTGGAGCATTGTGATGACAAGGGCATGGAGCATTGTGATGAGAAAGCCATGGAACATTCTGATGACATGCGTCATGGAGCTTTGTGATGACAAGGGCATGGAGCATTGTGATATCAGGGGTCTTGAGCATTGTGATGAGAATTATCATGGAACCTTGTGATGACTAGGCCGTGGATCATTGTGATGGCATGTGTCATGGTGCATTGTTATGAAAGGGGTAATGGAGCATTGTGATGAGAAGGGTATGGAACTTTGGTCTGAAATGTTTCATGGATTATTGTGATGAGTGTGGGCATGGAGCATTGTGATGACAAGGGCACGGAACACTGTGATACATGGGTCATGCAGGACTGTAATGACAATGGCAAGGAGCATTGTGATGAGAAGGGCATCGAGCATTGTGATGACAAGTGTATTGAGCATTGTGATGACAAAGATCATGGAGCATTGTGATGAGAAGACCATGGATAATTGTGATGATGAGCGTCATGGGGTGTTGTGATGATACGTGTTATGCAACACTGTGATCACAAGGGTTTGGAGCATTATGGTGACATAGGTCATGCAGAATATTGATTTCATTGTGATGACAATAGCCTGAAGCATTATGATGATGGGCATGGTGCATTGTGATGACAGGATTCATGGAGCATTGAGATGAAAAGCGGCATGGAGCATTGTGATGACAAGGGTCTTGGAGCATAGTGATGACAAGGGCAAGGAGCATTGTGATGACAAGAGCAAGGAGCATTGTGATGAGAAGGCCATGGAACATTCTGATGACGTGCGTCATGGAGCTTTGTGATGATCAGGGCATGGAGCATTGTGATATCAGGGGTCTTGAGCATTGTGATGAGAATTATCATGGAACCTTTTGATTACTAGGCCGTGGATCATTGTGATTGCAGGTGTCATGGTGCATTGTTATGACAGGGGTAATGGAGCATTGTGATGAGAAGGGTATGGAACTTTGGTCTGAAATGTTTCATGGATTATTGTGATGAGAGTGGGCATGGAGCATTGTGATGACAAGGGCATGGAACACTGTGATACATGGGTCATGCAGGACTGTAATGACAAGGGCATGGAGCATTGTGATGAGAAGGGCATCGAGCATTGTGATGACAAGTGTCATGGAGCTTTGTGATGTCAAGGGCATGGAGCAATGTGATGAGAGGGTTCATGGAGCATTGTGATGACAATGACATTGAGCATTGTGATGCCAAGGGTCTTGGAGCTTTGTGATGACAAGTCATGGAGCATTTTGATGAGAAGGGCAGGGACCATTTTGATGACCGGGTCAAGCAGCAATTTGATAAAATGTGTAATGGAACATTTTGATGGCAGGGTTTATAGAACATTGTGATGGCAGTGGTCTTGGAGCTATGGGATGGAAAGGGTCATGGAGCATTTTGATGACAGGGCTTATGGAACATTGTGATGGCAGGGGTCATGGAACATTGTGATGATAAGGGGATGTAACATTGTGATGACAGTGTCATGGAATATTGTGATTACAAGGATGAGGGTGTATTGTGATGACTAGTGATGGAACATTGTGATATCTCTGGTGAGAGAGCATTTTGATGAGAAGTGCATGGACCATTGTGATTACAAGGTTTATGGAGCATTGCAATGACAGGGTTTTGAACGTTGTGATGAAATGCGCGTGGCACATTGTGATGACAATGTTCATGGAGTACTGTTCTGACAAAGACATGGAGCATTGTGATGACAAGTTTCTCAGAGAATTGTGATGAAAAGTTCATGGAGCATTGTGGTTACAAAGGTCACAGAGCCTTGTGATGACGCGGGCATGGACCATTGTGATGACAAACGTTATGAAGCATTGTGATGACTGGAGTCACGGAGCATTGTGATGACAGGGGTCATGGAGCATTGTGATGACAAGGGCATGGAAAATTGTGATGACAGTGGCATGGAGCATTGGTCTGACAAGTTTCATAGATTATTGTGATGAGAGTGGGCATGGTGCATTGTGATGACAAGGGCATGGAGCATTATGATGATAAGGTCATGGAGTATTGTGAAGACAGGTGTCAGGGAGCATTGTGATGACATATGTCATGGTCCATGGCGATGACAATGGCATGGAGCTTTGTGATACCAAATGTAATGGAGGATTGTGATGATAAATATAATGGAGCATTGTGATGATTAGGGCTTGGAGCATTATGATGACAAGGGCCATTGAAAATTTTGATGACAAGGTCGTGAAGCATTGTGATGACAAGGTCCTGGAGAATTGTGCTGACAAAACCATGGCCCTTGTGATGACAAGTCTCATGACGCATACTGATTTAAAGAGGAATGGAGCATTGTGATAACAGGGGTCTTGGAACTTTGTGAAGACAAGGGCAGGGAGCATTGTGAGGAGAAGACCAAGGAGCATTCTGATGGCATGCATCATTGAGCTTTGTGATGACAATGGCATGGACAATTGTGATTACATGGCACTTGGAGCATTGTGATGAAAAGGGCCTGGATCATTGTGATGAAAAAGGCATGGAGCCTTGTCATGACAGGGTTCAAGGAGCATACAGACAACAACTGTCAGGAAGTATGTTGATGACAAGTGTATTGAGCATTGTGATGACGAAGGTAATGGAGCATTGTGATGAGAAGACCATGGATAATTGTGATGACGAGCATCCTGGGGCATTGTGATGACAAGTGTTATGGAATATTGTGATCACAAGGGTTTGGAGCATTGTTATGACAGAGGTCATGGAACATTTTGATTTCGTTGTTATGACAATAGCATGAAGCATTATGATGATGGGCATAGTGCATTGTGATGACAGGGTTCATGGATCATTGAGATGAAAAGGGGCATAGAGCATTGTGATTACAGTGTTCTTGGAGCATTGTGATGAGAAGGGTCAAGGAGCTTTGTGATGACAAGGCCATGGAACATCGTGATGGCAGGGGTCATGGAGCATTGTTATGACAGGGGTAATGAAGCATTGTGATGGCAAGGGCTTGGAGCATTGTGATGAGAAGGCCATGGAGCATTCTGATGACATGTGTCATGGAGCTATGTGAAGACAAGGGCATGGAGCAATGTGATGAGAGCGTTCATGGAGCACTGTGATGACAATGACATGGAGCATTGTGATGCCAAGCGTCATGGATCTTTGTGATGACAAAGGTCATGGAGCATTTTGATGGCAAGGGCGTTGTGCATTGTGATGAGAAGGGCAGGGAGCATTCTGATGACAGGGTCATGGAGCAATTTGATGAAAAGTGTCATGGAACATTTTGATGACATGTGTTATGGAACATTGTGATTTCAGGGATCATCGAACATTGTGATGATAAGTGCATGTAACATTGTGATGACAGGAGTCATGGAACATTGTGATGACAGGGGTGAGGGAGTATTGTGACAAATAGTGATGTAGCATTGTGATATCAGTGGTGAGAGAGCATTTTGATGAGAAGTGCATGGAGCATTGTGATGACAAATTTTATGGAGCATTGTGATGACAAGGTTGTGGAGCACTGTGATGACATGCGCATGGTGCATTGTGATGACATGTGTCATGGAGCATTGTGCTGACAAGCACATGGAGCATTGTGATGACAAGGGTCAAAGAGCATTGTGATGAAAAGTTCATGGAGCATTGGGGTTAAAAAGGTCACAGAGAATGTTGATGACGAGGGCATGGACCATTCTGATGACAAAGGTCATGAGGCATTGTGATGACTGGAGTCACGGAGCATTGTGTTGACAGGGGTCATGGTGCATTGTGATAACAAGGGTATGGAGCATTGTGATGAAAAGGACATGGAACATTGGTCTAACAACTTTCATGGAGTATTGCGATGAGAATTGGAATGGCACACTGTGATGACAAGGGCATGGAGCATTGTGATGACCAGGTCATGCCGTATTGTGAAGACAGGTGTCAGGGAGCATTGTGATCACATATGTAATGGCCCATTGTGATGAAGATGGCATGGAGCATTGTGAGGCCAAGTGTCAGGGAGGATTCTGATGACAAAGGTAATGGAGCATTGTGATGACAAGGGTCAGGGAGCATTGTGCTGACAAGTGCATGGAGAATTGTGATGACAAGGGTCATGGACCATTCTGATGACAAGCTTGTGGAGTATTTTGATGACAATGGCATGGAGCATTGTGATGAAAATGGCATAGGGAATTGTGATGAAAAAGGCATGGAGCCATTTCGTGACAGGGTTCAAGGATCATTCTGATGACAAGTGTCAGGGAGCATTGTGATGACAAGTGTATTGAGAATTGTGGTGACAAAGGTCATCGAGCATTGTGATGAAAGGGGCATGGAGTATTGTGATGACAGGCATCATGGAGCATTGTGATGACAAGTGTTATGGAACATTGTGATCACAAGGGTTTGGAGCATTGTGATGACAGAGGTCATGGATCATTTTGATTTCAAGGAGCATGGAGCATTGTGATGACAAGGGCATGAAGCAATGTGATCCCAAAGTTCATGGAGGATTGTGATGACTATGGAAATGGAGTATTGTGATGACAAGCGCATAGAGCATTGTAATGACAAGGTCATGTAGCATTTTGCTGACAAAGGCATGGAGCATTGTGATGACAGGTGTCATGGAGCACTGTGATGACAAGCGTCAAGGAGCATTGTGAATACAGGGGTCATGGAGCATTGGGATGACAAGGGCATGGATCATTGTGATGACAAGGGTCATGGAGCACTGGGTTGAAAATGTTCATGGAGAGTTGTGCTGACAGGTGTCATGTAGCATTGTGACGACAAGGGAATGGAGCATTGTGATGACAAGAGTCCTGGATCATTGTGTTGTCAGGTGTCATGAAGTGTTGTGGTGACAGTGGTCATGGAGCATTGTGATGATATTGGCAATGGAGCATTGTGATGAGAAGGTCGTGGAGCATTGGGCTGAAAATGTTCATGGATTATTGTGATGAAAGGGGTCATGGAGCATTGTGATGACAAGGGAATGGGTCATGATGATGTCAAGGTCCTGGAACATTGTGATGAGAAGACCATGGAGACTTGTGATGGCAAGTCTCATGGAGCATTCTGATGAAAAGGGGCATGGAGCATTGTGATTACAGGGCTCTTGGAGCATTGTTATGACTAGGGCATAGAGCATTGTGATGAGAAGTCCATGGAGAATTCTGATGACATGTGTCATGGAGTTTTGTGATGACAAGGGCATGGAGCATTGTGATTCCAGGGACTTTGGAGCATTGTGATGAAATGGTCATGGATCATTGTGATGAAAAATGCATGGAAAGTTGTCATGACACGGTTCAAGGAGCATACTGACGACAAGGGTCAGGGAGCATTGTGATGACAAGTGTATTGAGCATTGTTATGACAAAGATCATGGAGCATTGTGATGAGAAGACTATGGATAATTGTGATGATGAGCATCATGGGGTGTTGTGATGATACGTGTTATGCAACATTGTGATCACAAGGGTTTGGAGCATTATGATGACAGAGGTCATGCAGAATATTGATTTCATTGTGATGACAATAGCCTGAAGGATTATGATGATGGGCATGGTGCATTGTGATGACAGGGTTCATGGAGCATTGAGATGAAAAGCGGCATGGAGCATTGTGATTACAAGGGTCTTGGAGCATTGTGATGACAGATTTCATGGAGCATTGAGATGAAAAGAGTCATGGAGCATTGTGATGACAAGGGTCTTGGAGCATTGTGATGACAAGGGCATGGAGCATTGTGATGAGAAAGCCATGGTACATTCTTATGACATGCGTCATGGAGCTTTCTGATGACAAGGGCATGGAGCATTGTGATATCAGGGGTCTTGAGCATTGTGATGAGAATTATCATGGAACCTTGTGATGACTAGGCCGTGGATCATTGTGATGGCATGTGTCATGGTGCATTGTTATGACAGGGGTAATGGAGCATTGTGATGAGAAGGGTATGGAACTTTGGTCTGAAATGTTTCATGGATTATTGTGATGAGTGTGGGCATGGAGCATTGTGATGACAAGGGCACGGAACACTGTGATACATGGGTCATGCAGGAATGTAATGACAACGGCAAGGAGCATTGTGATGAGAAGGGCATCGAGCATTGTGATGACAAGTGTATTGAGCATTGTGATGACAAAGATCATGGAGCATTGTGATGAGAAGACCATGGATAATTGTGATGATGAGCGTAATGGGGTGTTGTGATGATACGTGTTATGCAACACTGTGATCACAAGGGTTTGGAGCATTATGGTGACAGAGGTCATGCAGAATATTGATTTCATTGTGATGACAATAGCCTGAAGCATTATGATGATGGGCATGGTGCATTGTGATGACAGGATTCATGGAGCATTGAGATGAAAAGCGGCATGGAGCATTGTGATGACAAGGGTCTTGGAGCATAGTGATGACAAGGGCAAGGAGCATTGTGATGACAAGAGCAAGGAGCATTGTGATGAGAAGGCCATGGAACATTCTGATGACGTGCGTCATGGAGCTTTGTGATGATCAGGGCATGGAGCATTGTGATATCAGGGGTCTTGAGCATTGTGATGAGAATTATCATGGAACCTTTTGATTACTAGGCCGTGGATCATTGTGATTGCAGGTGTCATGGTGCATTGTTATGACAGGGGTAATGGAGCATTGTGATGAGAAGGGTATGGAACTTTGGTCTGAAATGTTTCATGGATTATTGTGATGAGAGTGGGCATGGAGCATTGTGATGACAAGGGCATGGAACACTGTGATACATGGGTCATGCAGGACTGTAATGACAAGGGCATGGAGCATTGTGATGAGAAGACCATGGAGACTTGTGATGGCAAGTCTCATGGAGCATTCTGATGAAAAGGGGCATGGAGCATTGTGATTACAGGGCTCTTGGAGCATTGTTATGACTAGGGCATAGAGCATTGTGATGAGAAGGCCATGGAGAATTCTGATGACATGTGTCATGGAGTTTTGTGATGACAAGGGCATGGAGCATTGTGATTCCAGGAACTTTGGAGCATTGTGATGAAATGGTCATGGATCATTGTGATGAAAAATGCATGGAAAGTTGTCATGACACGGTTCAAGGAGCATACTGACGACAAGGGTCAGGGAGCATTGTGATGACAAGTGTATTGAGCATTGTTATGACAAAGATCATGGAGCATTGTGATGAGAAGACTATGGATAATTGTGATGATGAGCATCATGGGGTGTTGTGATGATACGTGTTATGCAACATTGTGATCACAAGGGTTTGGAGCATTATGATGACAGAGGTCATGCAGAATATTGATTTCATTGTGATGACAATAGCCTGAAGGATTATGATGATGGGCATGGTGCATTGTGATGACAGGGTTCATGGAGCATTGAGATGAAAAGCGGCATGGAGCATTGTGATTACAAGGGTCTTGGAGCATTGTGATGACAGATTTCATGGAGCATTGAGATGAAAAGAGTCATGGAGCATTGTGATGACAAGGGTCTTGGAGCATTGTGATGACAAGGGCATGGAGCATTGTGATGAGAAGGGCATCGAGCATTGTGATGACAAGTGTATTGAGCATTGTGATGACAAAGATCATGGAGCATTGTGATGAGAAGACCATGGATAATTGTGATGATGAGCGTCATGGGGTGTTGTGATGATACGTGTTATGCAACACTGTGATCACAAGGGTTTGGAGCATTATGGTGACAGAGGTCATGCAGAATATTGATTTCATTGTGATGACAATAGCCTGAAGCATTATGATGATGGGCATGGTGCATTGTGATGACAGGATTCATGGAGCATTGAGATGAAAAGCGGCATGGAGCATTGTGATGACAAGGGTCTTGGAGCATAGTGATGACAAGGGCAAGGAGCATTGTGATGACAAGAGCAAGGAGCATTGTGATGAGAAGGCCATGGAACATTCTGATGACGTGCGTCATGGAGCTTTGTGATGATCAGGGCATGGAGCATTGTGATATCAGGGGTCTTGAGCATTGTGATGAGAATTATCATGGAACCTTTTGATTACTAGGCCGTGGATCATTGTGATTGCAGGTGTCATGGTGCATTGTTATGACAGGGGTAATGGAGCATTGTGATGAGAAGGGTATGGAACTTTGGTCTGAAATGTTTCATGGATTATTGTGATGAGAGTGGGCATGGAGCATTGTGATGACAAGGGCATGGAACACTGTGATACATGGGTCATGCAGGACTGTAATGACAAGGGCATGGAGCATTGTGATGAGAAGGGCATCGAGCATTGTGATGACAAGTGTCATGGAGCTTTGTGATGACAAGGACATGGAGCAATGTGATGAGAGGGTTCATGGAGCATTGTGATGACAATGACATGGAGCATTGTGATGACAAGGGCATGGAGCATTGTGATGACAGTGGCATGGAGCATTGGTCTGACTAGTTTCATAGATTATTGTGATGAGAGTGGGCATGGTGCATTGTGATGACAAGGGCATGGAGCATTGTGATGATAAGGTCATGGAGTATTGTGAAGACAGGTGTCAGGGAGCATTGTGATGACATATGTCAATGTCCATTGCCGTGACAATGGCATGGAGCATTGTGATGCCAAATGTAATGGAGGATTGTGATGACAAATATAATGGAGCATTGTGATGATTAGGGCTTGGAGCATTATGATGACAAGGGCCATTGAAAATTTTCATGACAAGGTCGTGTAGCATTGTGATGACAAGGTCCTGGAGCATTGTGATGACAAAACCATGGAGCCTTGTGATGACAAGTCTCATGGAGCATACTGAAATAAAAGGGGAAAGGAGCATTGTGATTACAGGGGTCTTGGAACATTGTGAAGACAAGGGCATGGAGCATTGTGAGGAGAAGACCAAGGAGCATTCTGATGGCATGCGTCATTGAATTTGTGATGACAATGGCATGGACCATTGTGATTACATGGGACTTGGAGCATTGTGATGAAAAGGGCATGGATCATTGTGATGAAAAAGGCATGGAGCCTCGTCATGACAGGGTTCAAGGAGCATACAGACAACAAGTGTCAGGGAGCATGTTGATGACAAGTGTATTGATCATTGTGATGAAGAAGGTCATGGAGCATTGTGATGAGAAGACCATGGATAATTGTGATGACGAGCATCTTGGGGCATTGTGATGACAAGTGTTATGGAATATTGTGATCACAAGGTTTTGGAGCATTGTTATGACAGAGGTCATGGAACATTTTGATTTCGTTGTGATGACAATAGCATGAAGCATTATGATGATGGGCATGGTGCATTGTGGTGACAGGGTTCATGGATCATTGAGATGAAAAGGGGCATAGAGCATTGTGATTACAGTGTTCTTGGAGCATTGTGATGAGAAGGGTCATGGAGCCTTGTGATGAAAAGGCCATGGAACTTCGTGATGGCAGGGGTCATGGAGCATTGTTATGACAGGTGTAATGGAGCATTGAGATGACAAGGGCTTGGAGCATTGTGATGAGAAGGCCATGGAGCATTCTGATGACATGTGTCATGGAGCTATGTGAAGACAAGGGCATGGAGCAATGTGATGAGAGCGTTCATGGAGCATGGTGATGACAATGACATGGAGCATTGTGGATCCAATTGTCATGGATCTTTGTGATGACAAAGGTCATGGAGCATTTTGATGGCAAGGGCGTTGTGCATTGTGATGAGAAGGGCAGGGAGCATTCTGATGACAGTGTCATGGAGCAATTTGATGAAAAGTGTCATGGAACATTTTGATGACAGGTGTTATGGAACATTGTGATTTCAGGGATCATCGAACATTGTGATGATAAGTGCATGTAGCATTGTGATGACAGGAGTCATGGAACATTGTGATGACAGGGGTGAGGGAGTATTGTGACAAATAGTGAGGTAGCATTGTGATATCAGTGGTGAGAGAGCATTTTGATGAGAAGTGCATGGAGCGTTGTGATGACAAATTTTATGGAGCATTGTGATGACAATGTTGTGGAGCACTGTGATGACAAGCGCATGTAACATTGTGATGACAAGGGTCATGGAGCATTGTGCTGAGAAAGGCATAGAGCATTGTGATGACAAGGGTCAAAGAGCATTGTGATGAAAAGTTCATGGATCATTGTGGTTAAAAAGGTCACAGAGACTGTTGATGACGAGGGCATGGACCATTGTGATGACAATCTTTATGAAGCATTGTGATGACTGGAGTCACAGAGCATTGTGATGACAGGGGCCATGGAGCACTGTGATGACAAGGGCATGGTGCATTGTGATGACAGGGGCATGGAGCATTGTGATGATAAGGTCATGGAGTATTGTGAAGAGAGGTGTCAGGGAGCATTGTGATGGCATATGTCATGGTCCATTGCGATAACAATGGCATGGAGCATTGTGATGCCAAATGTAATGGAGGATTGTGATGACAAATATAATGGAGCATTGTGATGATTATGGCTTGGAGCATTATGATGACAAGGGCCATTGAAAATTTTCATGACAAGGTCATGAAGCATTGTGATGACCAGGTCCTGGAGCATTGTGATGACAAAACCATGGAGCCTTTTGATGACAAGTCTCATGGAGCATACTGAAGAAAAGGGGCATGGAGCATTGTGATTACAGGGGTCTTGGAACATTGTGATGACAAGGGCATGGAGCATGGTGAGGAGAAGACCAAGGAGCATTCTGATGGCATGCGTCATTGAGCTTTGTGATGACAAGGGCATGGAGCATTGTGATTACATTGGTCTTGGAGCACTGTGATGAAAAGTGCATGGATCATTGTGATGAAAAAGGCATGGAGCCTTGTCATGACAGAGTTCAAGGAGCATACAGACAACAAGTGTCAGGGAGCATTTTGATGACAAATGTATTGAGCATTGTGATGACGAAGGTCATGGAGCATTGTGATGAGAAGACCATGGATAATTGTGATGAAGACCGTCATGGGGCTTTGTGATGACAAGTGTTCTGGAATATTGTGATCACAAGGGTTTGGAGCATTTTTATGACAGAGGTCATGGAGCATTTTTATTTCTTTGTGATGACAATAGCATGAAGCATTATGATGATGGGCATGGTGCATTGTGATGACAGGGTTCATGGATCATTGAGATGAAAAGGGGCATAGAGCTTTGTGATTACAGTGTTCTTGGAGCATTGTGATGAGAAGGGTCATGGAGCCTTGTGATGACAAGGCCATGGAACATCGTGATGGCACGGGTTATGGAGCATTGTTATGACAGGGGTAATGGAGCATTGTGATGGCAAGGGCATGGAGCATTGTGATGAGAAGGCCATGGAGCATTCTGATGACATGTGTCATGGAGCTATGTGAAGAAAACGGCATGGAGCAATGTGATGAGAGTGTTCATGGAGCATTGTGATGACAATGACATGGAGCACTGTGATGCCAAGGGTCATGGATCTTTGTGATGACAAAGGTCATGGAGCATTTTGATGGCAAGGGCGTTGTTCATTGTGATGAGAAAGGCATGGAGCATTGTGATGACAGGGTCATGGAGCAATTTGATGAAAAGTGTCATGGAACATTATGATGACAGGTGTTATGAAACATTGTGATGTCAGGGGTCATCGAACATTGTGATGATAAGTGCATGTAGCATTGTGATGACAGGAGTCATGGAACATTGTGATGACAGGGGTGAGGGAGTACTGTGACAAATAGTGATGTAGCATTGTGATATCAGTGGTGAGAGAGCATTTTGATGAGAAGTGCATGGAGCATTGTGATGACAAATTTTATGGAGCATTGTGATGACAATGTTGTGGAGCACTGTGATGACAAGAGCATGGTGCATTGTGATGACATGTGTCATGGGGCATTGTGCTGACAAGCGCATGGAGCCTTGTGATGAAAAGGGTCATGGAGCATTGTGCTGAGAAAGGCATAGAGCATTGTGATGACAAGGGTCTTGGAGCATTGTGATGACAAGGGCATGGAGCATTGTGATGAGAAGGCCAAGGAACAATCTGATGACATGTGTCATGGAGCTTTGTGATGACAAGGGCATGGAGCATTTTGATATCAGGGGTCTTGAGCATTGTGATGAGAATTATCATGGAACCTTGTGATGACTAGGCCGTGGATCATT
Organism: Mesoplodon densirostris; assembly: GCF_025265405.1. Classification (NCBI taxonomy): domain Eukaryota; kingdom Metazoa; phylum Chordata; class Mammalia; order Artiodactyla; family Ziphiidae; genus Mesoplodon; species Mesoplodon densirostris. Next base: position 126,774,624 of record NC_082661.1, read on the forward strand.
GTAATGGCACGTGTCATGGTGCATTGTTATGACAGGGGTAATGGAGCATTGTGATGAGAAGGGTATGGGACTTTGGTCTGAAATGTTTCATGGATTATTGTGATGAGAGTGGGCATGGAGCATTGTGATGACAAGGGCACGGAACACTGTGATACATTGGTCATGCAGGACTGTAAAGACAAGGGCATGGAGCATTGTGATGAGAAGGACATCGAGCATTGTGATGACAAGTGTCATGGAGCTGTGTGATGACAAGGGCATGGAGCAATGTGATGAGAGGGTTCATGGAGCATTGTGATGACAATGACATGCAGCATTGTGATGACAAGGGTCTTGGAGCTTTGTGATGACAAGTCATGGAGCATTTTGATGAGAAGGGCAGGGAGCATTTTGATGACTGGGTCATGCAGCAATTTGATAAAAAGTGTAATGGAACATTTTGATGGCAGGGGTTATAGAACATTGTGATGTCAGGGGTCTTGGAGCTTTGGGATGGAAAGGGTCATGGAGCATTTTGATGACAGGGCTTATGGAACATTGTGATGGAAGGGGTCATGGTACATTGTGATGATAAAGGAATGTAGCATTGTGATGACAGGGTCATGGAACATTGTGATTACAAGGATGAGGGTGTATTGTGATGACTAGTGATGGAACATTGTGATATCTCTGGTGAGAGAGCATTTTGATGAGAAGTGCATGGACCATTGTGATTACAAGGTTTATGGAGCATTGAAATTGCAAGGTTGTGGACAGTTGTGATGAAATGCATGTGGCATACTGTGATGACAATGGTCATGGAGCATTGTTCTGACAAAGACATGGAGCATTGTGATGACAAGTTTCTCAGAGATTGTGATGAAAAGTTCATGGAGCATTGTGGTTACAAAGGTCACAGAGCCTTGTGATGACGCGGGCATGGACCACTGTGATGACAAACGTTATGAAGCATTGTGATGACTGGAGTCACGGAGCATTGTGATGACAGGGGTCATGGAGCATTGTGATGACAAGGGCATGGAGCATTGTGATGACAGTGGCATGGAGCATTGGTCTGACAAGTTTCATAGATTATTGTGATGAGAGTGGGCATGGTGCATTGTGATGACAAGGGCATGGAGCATTGTGATGATAAGGTCATGGAGTATTGTGAAGACAGGTGTCAGGGAGCATTGTGATGACATATGTCATGGTCCATTGCCGTGACAATGGCATGGAGCATTGTGATGCCAAATGTAATGGAGGATTGTGATGACAAATATAATGGAGCATTGTGATGATTAGGGCTTGGAGCATTATGATGACAAGGGCCATTGAAAATTTTCATGACAAGGTCGTGTAGCATTGTGATGACAAGGTCCTGGAGCATTGTGATGACAAAACCATGGAGCCTTGTGATGACAAGTCTCATGGAGCATACTGAAATAAAAGGGGAAAGGAGCATTGTTATTACAGGGGTCTTGGAACATTGTGAAGACAAGGGCATGGAGCATTGTGAGGAGAAGACCAAGGAGCATTCTGATGGCATGCGTCATTGAATTTGTGATGACAATGGCATGGACCATTGTGATTACATGGGACTTGGAGCATTGTGATGAAAAGGGCATGGATCATTGTGATGAAAAAGGCATGGAGCATCGTCATGACAGGGTTCAAGGAGCATACAGACAACAAGTGTCAGGGAGCATGTTGATGACAAGTGTATTGATCATTGTGATGAAGAAGGTCATGGAGCATTGTGATGAGAAGACCATGGATAATTGTGATGACGAGCATCTTGGGGCATTGTGATGACAAGTGTTATGGAATATTGTGATCACAAGGGTTTGGAGCATTGTTATGACAGAGGTCATGGAACATTTTGATTTCGTTGTGATGACAATAGCATGAAGCATTATGATGATGGGCATGGTGCATTGTGGTGACAGGGTTCATGGATCATTGAGATGAAAAGGGGCATAGAGCATTGTGATTACAGTGTTCTTGGAGCATTGTGATGAGAAGGGTCATGGAGCCTTGTGATGAAAAGGCCATGGAACATCGTGATGGCAGGGGTCATGGAGCATTGTTATGACAGGTGTAATGGAGCATTGAGATGACAAGGGCTTGGAGCATTGTGATGAGAAGGCCATGGAGCATTCTGATGACATGTGTCATGGAGCTATGTGAAGACAAGGGCATGGAGCAATGTGATGAGAGCGTTCATGGAGCATGGTGATGACAATGACATGGAGCATTGTGGTTCCAAGGGTCATGGATCTTTGTGATGACAAAGGTCATGGAGCATTTTGATGGCAAGGGCGTTGTGCATTGTGATGAGAAGGGCAGGGAGCATTCTGATGACAGTGTCATGGAGCAATTTGATGAAAAGTGTCATGGAACATTTTGATGAAAGGTGTTATGGAACATTGTGATTTCAGGGATCATCGAACATTGTGATGATAAGTGCATGTAGCATTGTGATGACAGGAGTCATGGAACATTGTGATGACAGGGGTGAGGGAATATAGTGACAAATAGTGAGGTAGCATTGTGATATCAGTGGTGAGAGAGCATTTTGATGAGAAGTGCATGGAGCGTTGTGATGACAAATTTTATGGAGCATTGTGATGACAATGTTGTGGAGCACTGTGATGACAAGCGCATGGAACACTGTGATGACAAGGGTCATGGAGCATTGTGCTGAGAAAGGCATAGAGCATTGTGATGACAAGGGTCAAAGAGCATTGTGATGAAAAGTTCATGGAGCATTGTGGTTAAAAAGGTCACAGAGACTGTTGATGACGAGGGCATGGACCATTGTGATGACAAAGGTCATGAAGCATTGTGATGACTGGAGACACGGAGCATTGTGATGACAGGGGTCATGGAACATTGTGATAACAAGGGCATGGAGCATTGTGATGACAAAGGCATGGAACATTGGTCTAATAAATTACATGGAGTATAGCGATGAGAGTTGGAATGGCACACTGTGATGACAATGGCTTGGAGCATTGTGATGACCAGGTCATGCCGTATTGTGAAGACAGGTGTCAGGGAGCATTGTGATCACATATATAATGGCCCATTGTGATGAGGATGGCATGGAGCATTGTGATGCCAAGTGTCAGGGAGGATTCTGATGACAAAGGTAATGAAGCTTTGTGATGACAATGGCTTGCAGCATTGTGATGACAATGGGCACGGAGCATTGTGCTGACAAGTGCATGGAGAATTGTGATGACAAGGGTCATGGAGCATTCTGATGACAAGCTTGAGGAGTATTTTGATGACAATGGCATGGAGCATTGTGATGAAAATGGCATGGGGCATTGTGATGAAAAAGGCATGGAGCCTTTTCGTGACAGGTTTCAAGGAGCATTCTGAGGACAAGTGTCAGGGAGCATTGTGATGACAAGTGTATTGAGAATTGTGGTGACAAAGGTCACGGAGCATTGTGATGAAAAGTGCATGGAGTATTGTGATGACAGGCATCATGGAGCGTTGTGATGACAAGTGTTATGGAACATTGTGATCACAAGGGTTTGGAGCATTGTGATGACAGAGGTCATGGATCATTTTGATTTCAAGGAGCATGGAGCATTGTGATGACAAGGGCATGAAGCAATGTGATCCCAAAGTTCATGGAGGATTGTGATGACAATGGAAATGGAGTATTGTGATGACTAGCGCATAGAGCATTGTAATGACAAGGTCATGTAGCATTTTGCTGACAAAGGCATGGAGCATTGTGATGACATGTGTCACGGAGCACTGTGATGACAAGCGTCAAGGAGCATTGTGAATACAGGGGTCATGGAGCATTGGGATGACAAGGGCATGGATCACTGTGATGACAAGTGTCATGGAGCACTGGGCTGAAAATATTCATGGAGAGTTGTGATGACAGGTGTCATGTAGCACTGTGACGACAAGGGAATGGAGCATTGTGATGACAAAAGTCCTGGATCATTGTGTGGTCAGGTGTCATGGAGTGTTGTGATGACAGTGGTCATGGAGCATTGTGATGATATTGGCAATGGAGCATTGTGATGAGAAGGTCGTGGAGCATTGTGATGATAAGGTCATGGAGTATTGTGAAGACAGGTGTCAGGGAGCATTGTGATGACTTATGTCATGGTCCATGGCGATGACAATGGCATGGAGCTTTGTGATACCAAATGTAATGGAGGATTGTGATGACAAATATAATGGAGCATTGTGATGATTAAGGTTTGGAGCATTATGATGACAAGGGCCATTGAAAATTTTGATGACAAGCTCGTGAAGCATTGTGATGACAAGATCCTGGAGCATTGTGATGACAAAACCATGGAGCCTTGAGATAACAAGTCTCATGGAGCATACTGATTAAAAGGGGAATGGAGCATTGTGATTACAGGGGTCTTGGAACATTGTGAAGACAAGGGCATGGAGCATTGTGAGGAGAAGACCAAGGAGCATTCTGATGGCATGCGTCATTGAGCTTTGTGATGACAATGGCATGGACCATTGTGATTACATGGGACTTGGAGAATTGTGATGAAATGGGCATGGATCATTGTGATGAAAAAGGCATGGAGCCTTGTCATGACAGGGTTCAAGGAGCATACAGACAACAAGTGTCAGGGAGCATGTTGATGACAAGTGTATTGAGCATTGCGATGACGAAGGTCATGGAGCATTGTGATGAGAAGACCATGGATAATTGTGATGACGAGCATCCTGGGGCATTGTGATGACAAGTGTTATGGAATATTGTGATCACAAGGGTTTGGAGCATTGTTATGACAGAGGTCATGGAACATTTTGATTTCGTTGTGATGACAATAGCATGAAGCATTATGATGATGGGCATAGTGCATTGTGATGACAGGGTTCATGGATCATTGAGATGAAAAGGGGCATAGAGCATTGTGATTACAGTGTTCTTGGAGCATTGTGATGAGAAGGGTCAAGGAGCTTTTTGCTGACAAGGCCATGGAACATCGTGATGGCTGGGGTCATGGAGGATTGTTATGACTGGTGTAATGGAGCATTGTGATGGCAAGGGCTTGGAGCATTGTGATGAGAAGGCCATGGAGCATTCTGATGACATGTGTCATGGAGCTATGTGAAGACAAGGGCATGGAGCAATGTGATGAGAGCGTTCAAGGAGCATTGTGATGACAATGACATGGAGCATTGTGATGCCAAGGGTCATGGATCTTTGTGATGACAAAGGTCATGAAGCATTTTGATGGCAAGGGCGTTGTGCATTGTGATGAGAAGGGCAGGGAGCATTCTGATGACAGGGTCATGGAGCAATTTGATGAAAAGTGTCATGGAACATTTTGATGACAGGTGTTATGGAACATTGTGATTTCAGGGATCATCGAACATTGTGATGATAAGTGCATGTAGCATTGTGATGACAGGAGTCATGGAACATTGTGATGACAGGGGTGCGGGAGTATTGTGACAAATAGTGATGTAGCATTGTGATATCAGTGGTGAGAGAGCATTTTGATGAGAAGTGCATGGAGCATTGTGATGACAAATTTTATGGAGCATTGTGATGACAATGTTGTGGAGCACTGTGATGACAAGCGCATGGTGCATTGTGATGATATGTGTCATGGAGCATTGTGCTGACAAGCGCATGGAGCATTGTGATGACAAGGGTCATGGAGCATTGTGCTGAGAAAGGCATAGAGCATTGTGATGACAAGGGTCAAAGAGCATTGTGATGAAAAGTTCATGGAGCATTGTGGTTAAAAAGGTCACAGAGACTGTTGATGACGAGGGCATGGACCATTGTGATGACAAAGGTCATGAAGCATTGTGATGACTGGAGTCACGGAGCATTGTGATGATAGGGGTCATGGAGCATTGTGATAACAAGGGCATGGAGCATTGTGATGACAAGGGCATGGAACATTGGTCTAATAACTTTCATGGAGTATTGCGATGAGAGTTGGAATGGCACATAGTGATGACAAGGGCATGGAGCATTGTGATGACCAGGTCATGCCGTATTGTGAAGACAGGTGTCAGCGAGCATTGTGATCACATATGTAATGGCCCATTGTGATGAGGATGGCATGGAGCATTGTGATGCCAAGTGTCAGGGAGGATTCTGATGACAAAGGTATTGGAGCATTGTGATGACAATGGCTTGCAGCATTGTGATGACAAGGGTCAGGGAGCATTGTGCTGACAAGTGCATGGAGAATTGTGATGACAAGGGTCATGGAGCATTCTGAGGACAAGCTTGTGGAGTATTTTGATGACAATGGCATGGAGCTTTGTGATGAAAATGGCATGGGGCATTGTGATGAAAAAGGCATGGAGCCTTTTCGTGACAGCGTTCAAGGAGCATTCTGATGACAAGTGTCAGGGAGCATTGTGATGACAAGTGTATTGAGAATTGTGGTGACAAAGGTCATGGAGCATTGTGATGAAAAGGGCATGGGGTATTGTGATGACAGGCATCATGGAGCGTTGTGATGACAAGTGTTATGGAACATTGTGATCACAATGGTTTGGAGCATTGTGATGACAGAGGTCATGGATCATTTGGATTTCAAGGAGAATGGAGCATTGTGATGAGAAGGGCATGAAGCAATGTGATCCCAAAGTTCATGGAGGATTGTGATGACAATGGAAATGGAGTATTGTGATGACAAGTGCATAGAGCATTGTAATGACAAGGTCATGTAGCATTTTGCTGACAAAGGCATGGAGCATTGTGATGACATGTGTCATGGAGCACTGTGATGACAAGCGTCAAGGAGCATTGTGAATACAGGTGTCATGGAGCATTGGGATGACAAGGGCATTGATCATTGTGATGACAAGGGTCATGGAGCACTGCGCTGAAAATGTTCATGGAGAGTTGTGATGACAGGTGTCATGTAGCATTGTGACGACAAGGGAATGGAGCATTGTGATGACAAGAGTCCTGGATCATTGTGTGGTCAGGTGTCATGGATTGTTGTGATGACAGTGGTCATGGAGCATTGTGATGATATTGGCAATGGAGCATTGTGATGAGAAGGTCGTGGAGCATTGGGCTGAAAATGTTCATGGATTATTGTGATGACAGGGGTCATGGAGCATTGTGATGACAAGGGAATGGATCATGGTGATGTCAAGGTCCTGGAACATTGTGATGAGAAGACCATGGAGACTTGTGATGGCAAGTCTCATGGAGCATTCTGATGAAAAGGGGCATGGAGCATTGTGATTACAGGGGTCTTGGAGCATTGTTATGACTAGGGCATAGAGCATTGTGATGAGAAGGCCATGGAGCATTCTGATGACATGCGTCATGGAGTTTTGTGATGAAAAGGGCATGCAGCATTGTGATTACAGGGACCTTGGAGCATTGTGATGAAATGGTCATGGATCATTGTGATGAAAAATCCATGGAAACTTGTCATGACAGGGTTCAAGGAGCATACTGACGACAAGGGTCAGGGAGCATTGTGATGACAAGTGTATTGAGCATTATGATGACAAAGATCATGGAGCATTGTGATGAGAAGACCATGGATAATTGTGATGATGAGCGTCATGGGGTGTTGTGATGATACGTGTTATGCAGCATTGTGATCACAAGGGTTTGGAGCATTATGATGACAGAGGTCATGCAGAATATTGATTTCATTGTGATGACAATAGCCTGAAGCATTATGATGATGGGCATGGTGCATTGTGATGACAGGGTTCATGGAGCATTGAGATGAAAAGGGGCATGGAGCATTGTGATGACAAGGGTCTTGGAGCATTGTGATGACAAGGGCATGGAGCATTGTGAGGAGAAGGCCATGGAACATTATGATGACATGCGTCATGGAGCTTTGTGATGACAAGGGCAGGGAGCATTGTGATACCAGGGGTCTTGAGCATTGTGATGAGAATTATCATGGAACCTTGTGATGACTAGGCCGTGGATCATTGTGATAGCAGGTGTCATGGTGCATTGTTATGACAGGGGTAATGGAGCATTGTGATGAGAAGGGTATGGGACTTTGGTCTGAAATGTTTCATGGATTATTGTGATGAGAGTGGGCATGGAGCATTGTGATGACAAGGGCACGGAACACTGTGATACATGTGTCATGCAGGACTGTAATGACAAGGGCATGGAGCATTGTGATGAGAAGGGCATCGAGCATTGTGATGACAAGTGTCATGGAGCTGTGTGATGACAAGGGCATGGAGCAATGTGATGAGAGGGTTCATGGAGCATTGTGATGACAATGACATGGAGCATTGTGATGCCAAGGGTCTTGGAGCTTTGTGATGACAAGTCATGGAGCATTTTGATGAGAAGGGCAGGGAGCATTTTGATGACCGGGTCATGCAGCAATTTGATAAAAAGTGTAATGGAACATTTTGATGGCAGGGGTTATAGAACATTGTGATGTCAGGGGTCTTGGAACTTTGGGATGGAAAGGGTCATGGAGCATTTTGATGACAGGGCTTATGGAACATTGTGCTGGCAGGGGTCATGGAACATTGTGATGATAAGGGGATGTAGCATTGTGATGACAGGGTCATGGAACATTGTGATTACAAGGATGAGGGTGTATTGTGATGACTAGTGATGGAACATTGTGACATCTCTGGTGAGAGAGCATTTTGATGAGAAGTGCATGGACCATTGTGATTACAAGGTTTATGGAGCATTGCAATGACAAGGTTTGGAACGTTGTGATGAAATGTGCGTGGCACATTCTGATGAAAATGTTCATGGAGCATTGTTCTGACAAAGACATGGAGCATTGTGATGACAAGTTTCTCAGAGAATTGTGATGAAAAGTTCATGGAGCATTGTGGTTACAAAGGTCACAGAGCCTTGTGATGACGCGGGCATGGACCATTGTGATGACAAACGTTATGAAGCATTGTGATGACTGGAGTCACGGAGCATTGTGATGACAGGGGTCATGGAGCATTGTGATGACAAGGGCATGGAGCATTGTGATGACAGTGGCATGGAGCATTGGTCTGACAATTTCATAGATTATTGTGATGAGAGTGGGCATGGTGCATTGTGATGACAAGGGCATGGAGCATTGTGATGATAAGGTCATGGAGTATTGTGAAGACAGTTGTCTGGGAGCATTGTGATGACTTATGTCATGGTCCATGGCGATGACAATGGCATGGAGCTTTGTGATACCAAATGTAATGGAGGATTGTGATGACAAATATAATGGAGCATTGTGAGGATTAGTGTTTGGAGCATTATGATGACAAGGGCCATTGAAAATTTTGATGACAAGGTCGTGAAGCATTGTGATGACAAGGTCCTGGAGCATTGTGATGAAAAAACGAAGGAGCCTTGTGATGACAAGACTCATGGAGCATACTGATTAAAAGGGGAATGGAGCATTGTGATTACAGGGGTCTTGGAACATTGTGAAGACAAGGGCAGGGAGCATTGTGAGGAGAAGACCAAGGAGCATTCTGATGGCATGCGTCATTGAGCTTTGTGATGACAATGGCATGGACCATTGTGATTACATGGGACTTGGAGAATTGTGATGAAAAGGGCATGGATCATTTTGATGAAAAAGGCATGGAGCCTTGTCATGACAGGGTTCAAGGAGCATACAGACAACAAGTGTCAGGGAGCATGGTGATGACATGTGTATTGAGCATTGTGATGACGAAGGTCATGGAGCATTGTGATGAGAAGACCATGGATAATTGTGATGACGAGCCTCATGGGGCATTGTGATGACAAGTGTTATGGAATATTGTGATCACAAGGGTTTGGAGCATTGTTATGACAGAGGTCATGGAACATTTTGATTTCGTTGTTATGACAATAGCATGAAGCATTATGATGATGGGCATGGTGCATTTTGATAACAGGGTTCATGGATCATTGAGAGGAAAAGGGGCATAGAGCATTGTGATTACAGTGTTACTGGAGCATTGTGATGAGAAGGGTCATAGAGCCTTGTGATGACAAGGCCATGGAACATCGTGATGGCAGGGGTCATGGAGCATTGTTATGACAGGGGTAATGGAGCATTGTGATGGCAAGGGAATGGAGCATTGTGATGAGAAGGCCATGGAGCATTCTGATGACATGTGTCATGGAGCTATGTGAAGACAAGGGCATGGAGCAATGTGATGAGAGCGTTCATGGAGCATGGTGATGACAATGACATGGAGCATTGTGATGCCAAGGGGCATGGATCTTTGTGATGACAAAGGTCATGGAGCATTTTGATGGCAAGGGCGTTGTGCATTGTGATGAGAAGGGCAGGGAGCATTCTGATGACAGGGTCATGGAGCAATTTGATGAAAAGTGTCATGGAACATTTTGATGACAGGTGTTATGGAACATTGTGATTTCAGGGGTCATCGAATATTGTGATGATAAGTGCATGTAGCATTGTGATGACAGGAGTCATGGAACATTGTGATGACAGGGGTGAGGGAGTATTGTGACAAATAGTGATGTAGCATTGTGATATCAGTGGTGAGAGAGCATTTTGATGAGAAGTGCATGGACCATTGTGATTACAAGGTTTATGGAGCATTGCAATGACAAGGTTTGGAACGTTGTGATGAAATGTGCGTGGCACATTGTGATGACAATGGTCATGGAGCATTGTTCTGACAAAGACATGGATCATTGTGATGACAAGTTTCTCAGAGAATTGTGATGAAAATTTCATGGAGCATTGTGGTTACAAAGGTCACAGAGCCTTGTGATGATGCGGGCATGGACCATTGTGATGACAAACGTTATGAAGCATTGTGATGACTGGAGTCACGGAGCATTGTGATGACAGTGGTCATGGAGCATTGTGATGACAAGGGCATGGAGCATTGTGATGACAGTGGCATGGAGCATTGGTCTGACAATTTCATAGATTATTGTGATGAGAGTGGGCATGGTGCATTGTGATGACAAGGGCATGGAGCATTGTGATGATAAGGTCATGGAGTATTGTGAAGACAGGTGTCAGGGAGCATTGCGATGACTTATGTCATGGTCCATGGCGATGACAATGGCATGGAGCTTTGTGATACCAAATGTAATGGAGGATTGTGATGACAAATATAATGGAGCATTGTGATGATTAAGGTTTGGAGCATTATGATGACAAGGGCCATTGAAAATTTTGATGACAAGCTCGTGAAGCATTGTGATGACAAGGTCCTGGAGCATTGTGATGACAAAACCATGGAGCCTTGTGATGACAAGTCTCATGGAGCATACTGATTAAAAGGGGAATGGAGCATTGTGATTACAGGGGTCTTGGAACATTGTGAAGACAAGGGCAGGGAGCATTGTGAGGAGAAGACCAAGGAGCATTCTGATGGCATGCGTCATTGAGCTTTGTGATGACAATGGCATGGACCATTGTGATTACATGGGACTTGGAGAATTGTGATGAAATGGGCATGGATCATTGTGATGAAAAAGGCATGGAGCCTTGTCATGACAGGGTTCAAGGAGCATACAGACAACAAGTGTCAGGGAGCATGTTGATGACAAGTGTATTGAGCATTGCGATGACGAAGGTCATGGAGCATTGTGATGAGAAGACCATGGATAATTGTGATGATGAGCATCCTGGGGCATTGTGATGACAAGTGTTATGGAATATTGTGATCACAAGGGTTTGGAGCATTGTTATGACAGAGGTCATGGAACATTTTGATTTCGTTGTGATGACAATAGCATGAAGCATTATGATGATGGGCATAGTGCATTGTGATGACAGGGTTCATGGATCATTGAGATGAAAAGGGGCATAGAGCATTGTGATTACAGTGTTCTTGGAGCATTGTGATGAGAAGGGTCAAGGAGCTTTTTGCTGACAAGGCCATGGAACATCGTGATGGCTGGGGTCATGGAGGATTGTTATGACTGGTGTAATGGAGCATTGTGATGGCAAGGGCTTGGAGCATTGTGATGAGAAGGCCATGGAGCATTCTGATGACATGTGTCATGGAGCTATGTGAAGACAAGGGCATGGAGCAATGTGATGAGAGCGTTCAAGGAGCATTGTGATGACAATGACATGGAGCATTGTGATGCCAAGGGTCATGGATCTTTGTGATGACAAAGGTCATGAAGCATTTTGATGGCAAGGGCGTTGTGCATTGTGATGAGAAGGGCAGGGAGCATTCTGATGACAGGGTCATGGAGCAATTTGATGAAAAGTGTCATGGAACATTTTGATGACAGGTGTTATGGAACATTGTGATTTCAGGGATCATCGAACATTGTGATGATAAGTGCATGTAGCATTGTGATGACAGGAGTCATGGAACATTGTGATGACAGGGGTGCGGGAGTATTGTGACAAATAGTGATGTAGCATTGTGATATCAGTGGTGAGAGAGCATTTTGATGAGAAGTGCATGGAGCATTGTGATGACAAATTTTATGGACCATTGTGATGACAATGTTGTGGAGCACTGTGATGACAAGCGCATGGTGCATTGTGATGACATGTGTCATGGAGCATTGTGCTGACAAGCGCATGGAGCATTGTGATGACAAGGGTCATGGAGCATTGTGCTGAGAAAGGCATAGAGCATTGTGATGACAAGGGTCAAAGAGCATTGTGATGAAAAGTTCATGGAGCATTGTGGTTAAAAAGGTCACAGAGACTGTTGATGACGAGGGCATGGACCATTGTGATGACAAAGGTCATGAAGCATTGTGATGACTGGAGTCACGTAGCATTGTGATGATAGGGGTCATGGAGCATTGTGATAACAAGGGCATGGAGCATTGTGATGACAAGGGCATGGAACATTGGTCTAATAACTTTCATGGAGTATTGCGATGAGAGTTGGAATGGCACATAGTGATGACAAGGGCATGGAGCATTGTGATGACCAGGTCATGCCGTATTGTGAAGACAGGTGTCAGCGAGCATTGTGATCACATATGTAATGGCCCATTGTGATGAGGATGGCATGGAGCATTGTGATGCCAAGTGTCAGGGAGGATTCTGATGACAAAGGTATTGGAGCATTGTGATGACAATGGCTTGCAGCATTGTGATGACAAGGGTCAGGGAGCATTGTGCTGACAAGTGCATGGAGAATTGTGATGACAAGGGTCATGGAGCATTCTGAGGACAAGCTTGTGGAGTATTTTGATGACAATGGCATGGAGCTTTGTGATGAAAATGGCATGGGGCATTGTGATGAAAAAGGCATGGAGCCTTTTCGTGACAGCGTTCAAGGAGCATTCTGATGACAAGTGTCAGGGAGCATTGTGATGACAAGTGTATTGAGAATTGTGGTGACAAAGGTCATGGAGCATTGTGATGAAAAGGGCATGGGGTATTGTGATGACAGGCATCATGGAGCGTTGTGATGACAAGTGTTATGGAACATTGTGATCACAAGGGTTTGGAGCATTGTGATGACAGAGGTCATGGATCATTTGGATTTCAAGGAGAATGGAGCATTGTGATGAGAAGGGCATGAAGCAATGTGATCCCAAAGTTCATGGAGGATTGTGATGACAATGGAAATGGAGTATTGTGATGACAAGTGCATAGAGCATTGTAATGACAAGGTCATGTAGCATTTTGCTGACAAAGGCATGGAGCATTGTGATGACATGTGTCATGGAGCACTGTGAGGACAAGCGTCAAGGAGCATTGTGAATACAGGTGTCATGGAGCATTGGGATGACAAGGGCATTGATCATTGTGATGACAAGGGTCATGGAGCACTGCGCTGAAAATGTTCATGGAGAGTTGTGATGACAGGTGTCATGTAGCATTGTGACGACAAGGGAATGGAGCATTGTGATGACAAGAGTCCTGGATCATTGTGTGGTCAGGTGTCATGGATTGTTGTGATGACAGTGGTCATGGAGCATTGTGATGATATTGGCAATGGAGCATTGTGATGAGAAGGTCGTGGAGCATTGGGCTGAAAATGTTCATGGATTATTGTGATGACAGGGGTCATGGAGCATTGTGATGACAAGGGAATGGATCATGGTGATGTCAAGGTCCTGGAACATTGTGATGAGAAGACCATGGAGACTTGTGATGGCAAGTCTCATGGAGCATTCTGATGAAAAGGGGCATGGAGCATTGTGATTACAGGGGTCTTGGAGCATTGTTATGACTAGGGCATAGAGCATTGTGATGAGAAGGCCATGGAGCATTCTGATGACATGCGTCATGGAGTTTTGTGATGAAAAGGGCATGCAGCATTGTGATTACAGGGACCTTGGAGCATTGTGATGAAATGGTCATGGATCATTGTGATGAAAAATCCATGGAAACTTGTCATGACAGGGTTCAAGGAGCATACTGACGACAAGGGTCAGGGAGCATTGTGATGACAAGTGTATTGAGCATTATGATGACAAAGATCATGGAGCATTGTGATGAGAAGACCATGGATAATTGTGATGATGAGCGTCATGGGGTGTTGTGATGATACGTGTTATGCAGCATTGTGATCACAAGGGTTTGGAGCATTATGATGACAGAGGTCATGCAGAATATTGATTTCATTGTGATGACAATAGCCTGAAGCATTATGATGATGGGCATGGTGCATTGTGATGACAGGGTTCATGGAGCATTGAGATGAAAAGGGGCATGGAGCATTGTGATGACAAGGGTCTTGGAGCATTGTGATGACAAGGGCATGGAGCATTGTGAGGAGAAGGCCATGGAACATTATGATGACATGCGTCATGGAGCTTTGTGATGACAAGGGCATGGAGCATTGTGATACCAGGGGTCTTGAGCATTGTGATGAGAATTATCATGGAACCTTGTGATGACTAGGCCGTGGATCATTGTGATAGCAGGTGTCATGGTGCATTGTTATGACAGGGGTAATGGAGCATTGTGATGAGAAGGGTATGGGACTTTGGTCTGAAATGTTTCATGGATTATTGTGATGAGAGTGGGCATGGAGCATTGTGATGACAAGGGCACGGAACACTGTGATACATGTGTCATGCAGGACTGTAATGACAAGGGCATGGAGCATTGTGATGAGAAGGGCATCGAGCATTGTGATGACAAGTGTCATGGAGCTGTGTGATGACAAGGGCATGGAGCAATGTGATGAGAGGGTTCATGGAGCATTGTGATGACAATGACATGGAGCATTGTGATGCCAAGGGTCTTGGAGCTTTGTGATGACAAGTCATGGAGCATTTTGATGAGAAGGGCAGGGAGCATTTTGATGACCGGGTCATGCAGCAATTTGATAAAAAGTGTAATGGAACATTTTGATGGCAGGGGTTATAGAACATTGTGATGTCAGGGGTCTTGGAACTTTGGGATGGAAAGGGTCATGGAGCATTTTGATGACAGGGCTTATGGAACATTGTGCTGGCAGGGGTCATGGAACATTGTGATGATAAGGGGATGTAGCATTGTGATGACAGGGTCATGGAACATTGTGATTACAAGGATGAGGGTGTATTGTGATGACTAGTGATGGAACATTGTGACATCTCTGGTGAGAGAGCATTTTGATGAGAAGTGCATGGACCATTGTGATTACAAGGTTTATGGAGCATTGCAATGACAAGGTTTGGAACGTTGTGATGAAATGTGCGTGGCACATTCTGATGAAAATGTTCATGGAGCATTGTTCTGACAAAGACATGGAGCATTGTGATGACAAGTTTCTCAGAGAATTGTGATGAAAAGTTCATGGAGCATTGTGGTTACAAAGGTCACAGAGCCTTGTGATGACGCGGGCATGGACCATTGTGATGACAAACGTTATGAAGCATTGTGATGACTGGAGTCACGGAGCATTGTGATGACAGGGGTCATGGAGCATTGTGATGACAAGGGCATGGAGCATTGTGATGACAGTGGCATGGAGCATTGGTCTGACAATTTCATAGATTATTGTGATGAGAGTGGGCATGGTGCATTGTGATGACAAGGGCATGGAGCATTGTGATGATAAGGTCATGGAGTATTGTGAAGACAGTTGTCTGGGAGCATTGTAATGACTTATGTCATGGTCCATGGCGATGACAATGGCATGGAGCTTTGTGATACCAAATGTAATGGAGGATTGTGATGACAAATATAATGGAGCATTGTGAGGATTAGGGTTTGGAGCATTATGATGACAAGGGCCATTGAAAATTTTGATGACAAGGTCGTGAAGCATTGTGATGACAAGGTCCTGGAGCATTGTGATGAAAAAACGAAGGAGCCTTGTGATGACAAGACTCATGCAGCATACTGATTAAAAGGGGAATGGAGCATTGTGATTACAGGGGTCTTGGAACATTGTGAAGACAAGGGCAGGGAGCATTGTGAGGAGAAGACCAAGGAGCATTCTGATGGCATGCGTCATTGAGCTTTGTGATGACAATGGCATGGACCATTGTGATTACATGGGACTTGGAGAATTGTGATGAAAAGGGCATGGATCATTTTGATGAAAAAGACATGGAGCCTTGTCATGACAGGGTTCAAGGAGCATACAGACAACAAGTGTCAGGGAGCATGGTGATGACATGTGTATTGAGCATTGTGATGACGAAGGTCATGGAGCATTGTGATGAGAAGACCATGGATAATTGTGATGACGAGCCTCATGGGGCATTGTGATGACAAGTGTTATGGAATATTGTGATCACAAGGGTTTGGAGCATTGTTATGACAGAGGTCATGGAACATTTTGATTTCGTTGTTATGACAATAGCATGAAGCATTATGATGATGGGCATGGTGCATTTTGATAACAGGGTTCATGGATCATTGAGAGGAAAAGGGGCATAGAGCATTGTGATTACAGTGTTACTGGAGCATTGTGATGAGAAGGGTCATAGAGCCTTGTGATGACAAGGCCATGGAACATCGTGATGGCAGGGGTCATGGAGCATTGTTATGACAGGGGTAATGGAGCATTGTGATGGCAAGGGAATGGAGCATTGTGATGAGAAGGCCATGGAGCATTCTGATGACATGTGTCATGGAGCTATGTGAAGACAAGGGCATGGAGCAATGTGATGAGAGCGTTCATGGAGCATGGTGATGACAATGACATGGAGCATTGTGATGCCAAGGGGCATGGATCTTTCTGATGACAAAGGTCATGGAGCATTTTGATGGCAAGGGCGTTGTGCATTGTGATGAGAAGGGCAGGGAGCATTCTGATTACAGGGTCATGGAGCAATTTGATGAAAAGTGTCATGGAACATTTTGATGACAGGTGTTATGGAACATTGTGATTTCAGGGGTCATCGAATATTGTGATGATAAGTGCATGTAGCATTGTGATGACAGGAGTCATGGAACATTGTGATGACAGGGGTGAGGGAGTATTGTGACAAATAGTGATGTAGCATTGTGATATCAGTGGTGAGAGAGCATTTTGATGAGAAGTGCATGGACCATTGTGATTACAAGGTTTATGGAGCATTGCAATGACAAGGTTTGGAACGTTGTGATGAAATGTGCGTGGCACATTGTGATGACAATGGTCATGGAGCATTGTTCTGACAAAGACATGGATCATTGTGATGACAAGTTTCTCAGAGAATTGTGATGAAAATTTCATGGAGCATTGTGGTTACAAAGGTCACAGAGCCTTGTGATGATGCGGGCATGGACCATTGTGATGACAAACGTTATGAAGCATTGTGATGACTGGAGTCACGGAGCATTGTGATGACAGTGGTCATGGAGCATTGTGATGACAAGGGCATGGAGCATTGTGATGACAGTGGCATGGAGCATTGGTCTGACAATTTCATAGATTATTGTGATGAGAGTGGGCATGGTGCATTGTGATGACAAGGGCATGGAGCATTGTGATGATAAGGTCATGGAGTATTGTGAAGACAGGTGTCAGGGAGCATTGCGATGACTTATGTCATGGTCCATGGCGATGACAATGGCATGGAGCTTTGTGATACCAAATGTAATGGAGGATTGTGATGACAAATATAATGGAGCATTGTGATGATTAAGGTTTGGAGCATTATGATGACAAGGGCCATTGAAAATTTTGATGACAAGCTCGTGAAGCATTGTGATGACAAGGTCCTGGAGCATTGTGATGACAAAACCATGGAGCCTTGTGATGACAAGTCTCATGGAGCATACTGATTAAAAGGGGAATGGAGCATTGTGATTACAGGGGTCTTGGAACATTGTGAAGACAAGGGCAGGGAGCATTGTGAGGAGAAGACCAAGGAGCATTCTGATGGCATGCGTCATTGAGCTTTGTGATGACAATGGCATGGACCATTGTGATTACATGGGACTTGGAGAATTGTGATGAAATGGGCATGGATCATTGTGATGAAAAAGGCATGGAGCCTTGTCATGACAGGGTTCAAGGAGCATACAGACAACAAGTGTCAGGGAGCATGTTGATGACAAGTGTATTGAGCATTGCGATGACGAAGGTCATGGAGCATTGTGATGAGAAGACCATGGATAATTGTGATGATGAGCATCCTGGGGCATTGTGATGACAAGTGTTATGGAATATTGTGATCACAAGGGTTTGGAGCATTGTTATGACAGAGGTCATGGAACATTTTGATTTCGTTGTGATGACAATAGCATGAAGCATTATGATGATGGGCATAGTGCATTGTGATGACAGGGTTCATGGATCATTGAGATGAAAAGGGGCATAGAGCATTGTGATTACAGTGTTCTTGGAGCATTGTGATGAGAAGGGTCAAGGAGCTTTTTGCTGACAAGGCCATGGAACATCGTGATGGCTGGGGTCATGGAGGATTGTTATGACTGGTGTAATGGAGCATTGTGATGGCAAGGGCTTGGAGCATTGTGATGAGAAGGCCATGGAGCATTCTGATGACATGTGTCATGGAGCTATGTGAAGACAAGGGCATGGAGCAATGTGATGAGAGCGTTCAAGGAGCATTGTGATGACAATGACATGGAGCATTGTGATGCCAAGGGTCATGGATCTTTGTGATGACAAAGGTCATGAAGCATTTTGATGGCAAGGGCGTTGTGCATTGTGATGAGAAGGGCAGGGAGCATTCTGATGACAGGGTCATGGAGCAATTTGATGAAAAGTGTCATGGAACATTTTGATGACAGGTGTTATGGAACATTGTGATTTCAGGGATCATCGAACATTGTGATGATAAGTGCATGTAGCATTGTGATGACAGGAGTCATGGAACATTGTGATGACAGGGGTGCGGGAGTATTGTGACAAATAGTGATGTAGCATTGTGATATCAGTGGTGAGAGAGCATTTTGATGAGAAGTGCATGGAGCATTGTGATGACAAATTTTATGGACCATTGTGATGACAATGTTGTGGAGCACTGTGATGACAAGCGCATGGTGCATTGTGATGACATGTGTCATGGAGCATTGTGCTGACAAGCGCATGGAGCATTGTGATGACAAGGGTCATGGAGCATTGTGCTGAGAAAGGCATAGAGCATTGTGATGACAAGGGTCAAAGAGCATTGTGATGAAAAGTTCATGGAGCATTGTGGTTACAAAGGTCACAGAGACTGTTGATGACGAGGGCATGGACCATTGTGATGACAAAGGTCATGAAGCATTGTGATGACTGGAGTCACGTAGCATTGTGATGATAGGGGTCATGGAGCATTGTGATAACAAGGGCATGGAGCATTGTGATGACAAGGGCATGGAACATTGGTCTAATAACTTTCATGGAGTATTGCGATGAGAGTTGGAATGGCACATAGTGATGACAAGGGCATGGAGCATTGTGATGACCAGGTCATGCCGTATTGTGAAGACAGGTGTCAGCGAGCATTGTGATCACATATGTAATGGCCCATTGTGATGAGGATGGCATGGAGCATTGTGATGCCAAGTGTCAGGGAGGATTCTGATGACAAAGGTATTGGAGCATTGTGATGACAATGGCTTGCAGCATTGTGATGACAAGGGTCAGGGAGCATTGTGCTGACAAGTGCATGGAGAATTGTGATGACTAGGGTCATGGAGCATTCTGAGGACAAGCTTGTGGAGTATTTTGATGACAATGGCATGGAGCTTTGTGATGAAAATGGCATGGGGCATTGTGATGAAAAAGGCATGGAGCCTTTTCGTGACAGCGTTCAAGGAGCATTCTGATGACAAGTGTCAGGGAGCATTGTGATGACAAGTGTATTGAGAATTGTGGTGACAAAGGTCATGGAGCATTGTGATGAAAAGGGCATGGGGTATTGTGATGACAGGCATCATGGAGCGTTGTGATGACAAGTGTTATGGAACATTGTGATCACAAGGGTTTGGAGCATTGTGATGACAGAGGTCATGGATCATTTGGATTTCAAGGAGAATGGAGCATTGTGATGAGAAGGGCATGAAGCAATGTGATCCCAAAGTTCATGGAGGATTGTGATGACAATGGAAATGGAGTATTGTGATGACAAGTGCATAGAGCATTGTAATGACAAGGTCATGTAGCATTTTGCTGACAAAGGCATGGAGCATTGTGATGACATGTGTCATGGAGCACTGTGATGACAAGCGTCAAGGAGCATTGTGAATACAGGTGTCATGGAGCATTGGGATGACAAGGGCATTGATCATTGTGATGACAAGGGTCATGGAGCACTGCGCTGAAAATGTTCATGGAGAGTTGTGATGACAGGTGTCATGTAGCATTGTGACGACAAGGGAATGGAGCATTGTGATGACAAGAGTCCTGGATCATTGTGTGGTCAGGTGTCATGGATTGTTGTGATGACAGTGGTCATGGAGCATTGTGATGATATTGGCAATGGAGCATTGTGATGAGAAGGTCGTGGAGCATTGGGCTGAAAATGTTCATGGATTATTGTGATGACAGGGGTCATGGAGCATTGTGATGACAAGGGAATGGATCATGGTGATGTCAAGGTCCTGGAACATTGTGATGAGAAGACCATGGAGACTTGTGATGGCAAGTCTCATGGAGCATTCTGATGAAAAGGGGCATGGAGCATTGTGATTACAGGGGTCTTGGAGCATTGTTATGACTAGGGCATAGAGCATTGTGATGAGAAGGCCATGGAGCATTCTGATGACATGCGTCATGGAGTTTTGTGATGAAAAGGGCATGCAGCATTGTGATTACAGGGACCTTGGAGCATTGTGATGAAATGGTCATGGATCATTGTGATGAAAAATCCATGGAAACTTGTCATGACAGGGTTCAAGGAGCATACTGACGACAAGGGTCAGGGAGCATTGTGATGACAAGTGTATTGAGCATTATGATGACAAAGATCATGGAGCATTGTGATGAGAAGACCATGGATAATTGTGATGATGAGCGTCATGGGGTGTTGTGATGATACGTGTTATGCAGCATTGTGATCACAAGGGTTTGGAGCATTATGATGACAGAGGTCATGCAGAATATTGATTTCATTGTGATGACAATAGCCTGAAGCATTATGATGATGGGCATGGTGCATTGTGATGACAGGGTTCATGGAGCATTGAGATGAAAAGGGGCATGGAGCATTGTGATGACAAGGGTCTTGGAGCATTGTGATGACAAGGGCATGGAGCATTGTGAGGAGAAGGCCATGGAACATTATGATGACATGCGTCATGGAGCTTTGTGATGACAAGGGCATGGAGCATTGTGATACCAGGGGTCTTGAGCATTGTGATGAGAATTATCATGGAACCTTGTGATGACTAGGCCGTGGATCATTGTGATAGCAGGTGTCATGGTGCATTGTTATGACAGGGGTAATGGAGCATTGTGATGAGAAGGGTATGGGACTTTGGTCTGAAATGTTTCATGGATTATTGTGATGAGAGTGGGCATGGAGCATTGTGATGACAAGGGCACGGAACACTGTGATACATGTGTCATGCAGGACTGTAATGACAAGGGCATGGAGCATTGTGATGAGAAGGGCATCGAGCATTGTGATGACAAGTGTCATGGAGCTGTGTGATGACAAGGGCATGGAGCAATGTGATGAGAGGGTTCATGGAGCATTGTGATGACAATGACATGGAGCATTGTGATGCCAAGGGTCTTGGAGCTTTGTGATGACAAGTCATGGAGCATTTTGATGAGAAGGGCAGGGAGCATTTTGATGACCGGGTCATGCAGCAATTTGATAAAAAGTGTAATGGAACATTTTGATGGCAGGGGTTATAGAACATTGTGATGTCAGGGGTCTTGGAACTTTGGGATGGAAAGGGTCATGGAGCATTTTGATGACAGGGCTTATGGAACATTGTGCTGGCAGGGGTCATGGAACATTGTGATGATAAGGGGATGTAGCATTGTGATGACAGGGTCATGGAACATTGTGATTACAAGGATGAGGGTGTATTGTGATGACTAGTGATGGAACATTGTGACATCTCTGGTGAGAGAGCATTTTGATGAGAAGTGCATGGACCATTGTGATTACAAGGTTTATGGAGCATTGCAATGACAAGGTTTGGAACGTTGTGATGAAATGTGCGTGGCACATTCTGATGAAAATGTTCATGGAGCATTGTTCTGACAAAGACATGGAGCATTGTGATGACAAGTTTCTCAGAGAATTGTGATGAAAAGTTCATGGAGCATTGTGGTTACAAAGGTCACAGAGCCTTGTGATGACGCGGGCATGGACCATTGTGATGACAAACGTTATGAAGCATTGTGATGACTGGAGTCACGGAGCATTGTGATGACAGGGGTCATGGAGCATTGTGATGACAAGGGCATGGAGCATTGTGATGACAGTGGCATGGAGCATTGGTCTGACAATTTCATAGATTATTGTGATGAGAGTGGGCATGGTGCATTGTGATGACAAGGGCATGGAGCATTGTGATGATAAGGTCATGGAGTATTGTGAAGACAGTTGTCTGGGAGCATTGTGATGACTTATGTCATGGTCCATGGCGATGACAATGGCATGGAGCTTTGTGATACCAAATGTAATGGAGGATTGTGATGACAAATATAATGGAGCATTGTGAGGATTAGGGTTTGGAGCATTATGATGACAAGGGCCATTGAAAATTTTGATGACAAGGTCGTGAAGCATTGTGATGACAAGGTCCTGGAGCATTGTGATGAAAAAACGAAGGAGCCTTGTGATGACAAGACTCATGGAGCATACTGATTAAAAGGGGAATGGAGCATTGTGATTACAGGGGTCTTGGAACATTGTGAAGACAAGGGCAGGGAGCATTGTGAGGAGAAGACCAAGGAGCATTCTGATGGCATGCGTCATTGAGCTTTGTGATGACAATGGCATGGACCATTGTGATTACATGGGACTTGGAGAATTGTGATGAAAAGGGCATGGATCATTTTGATGAAAAAGGCATGGAGCCTTGTCATGACAGGGTTCAAGGAGCATACAGACAACAAGTGTCAGGGAGCATGGTGATGACATGTGTATTGAGCATTGTGATGACGAAGGTCATGGAGCATTGTGATGAGAAGACCATGGATAATTGTGATGACGAGCCTCATGGGGCATTGTGATGACAAGTGTTATGGAATATTGTGATCACAAGGGTTTGGAGCATTGTTATGACAGAGGTCATGGAACATTTTGATTTCGTTGTTATGACAATAGCATGAAGCATTATGATGATGGGCATGGTGCATTTTGATAACAGGGTTCATGGATCATTGAGAGGAAAAGGGGCATAGAGCATTGTGATTACAGTGTTACTGGAGCATTGTGATGAGAAGGGTCATAGAGCCTTGTGATGACAAGGCCATGGAACATCGTGATGGCAGGGGTCATGGAGCATTGTTATGACAGGGGTAATGGAGCATTGTGATGGCAAGGGAATGGAGCATTGTGATGAGAAGGCCATGGAGCATTCTGATGACATGTGTCATGGAGCTATGTGAAGACAAGGGCATGGAGCAATGTGATGAGAGCGTTCATGGAGCATGGTGATGACAATGACATGGAGCATTGTGATGCCAAGGGGCATGGATCTTTGTGATGACAAAGGTCATGGAGCATTTTGATGGCAAGGGCGTTGTGCATTGTGATGAGAAGGGCAGGGAGCATTCTGATGACAGGGTCATGGAGCAATTTGATGAAAAGTGTCATGGAACATTTTGATGACAGGTGTTATGGAACATTGTGATTTCAGGGGTCATCGAATATTGTGATGATAAGTGCATGTAGCATTGTGATGACAGGAGTCATGGAACATTGTGATGACAGGGGTGAGGGAGTATTGTGACAAATAGTGATGTAGCATTGTGATATCAGTGGTGAGAGAGCATTTTGATGAGAAGTGCATGGACCATTGTGATTACAAGGTTTATGGAGCATTGCAATGACAAGGTTTGGAACGTTGTGATGAAATGTGCGTGGCACATTGTGATGACAATGGTCATGGAGCATTGTTCTGACAAAGACATGGATCATTGTGATGACAAGTTTCTCAGAGAATTGTGATGAAAATTTCATGGAGCATTGTGGTTACAAAGGTCACAGAGCCTTGTGATGATGCGGGCATGGACCATTGTGATGACAAACGTTATGAAGCATTGTGATGACTGGAGTCACGGAGCATTGTGATGACAGTGGTCATGGAGCATTGTGATGACAAGGGCATGGAGCATTGTGATGACAGTGGCATGGAGCATTGGTCTGACAATTTCATAGATTATTGTGATGAGAGTGGGCATGGTGCATTGTGATGACAAGGGCATGGAGCATTGTGATGATAAGGTCATGGAGTATTGTGAAGACAGGTGTCAGGGAGCATTGCGATGACTTATGTCATGGTCCATGGCGATGACAATGGCATGGAGCTTTGTGATACCAAATGTAATGGAGGATTGTGATGACAAATATAATGGAGCATTGTGATGATTAAGGTTTGGAGCATTATGATGACAAGGGCCATTGAAAATTTTGATGACAAGCTCGTGAAGCATTGTGATGACAAGGTCCTGGAGCATTGTGATGACAAAACCATGGAGCCTTGTGATGACAAGTCTCATGGAGCATACTGATTAAAAGGGGAATGGAGCATTGTGATTACAGGGGTCTTGGAACATTGTGAAGACAAGGGCAGGGAGCATTGTGAGGAGAAGACCAAGGAGCATTCTGATGGCATGCGTCATTGAGCTTTGTGATGACAATGGCATGGACCATTGTGATTACATGGGACTTGGAGAATTGTGATGAAATGGGCATGGATCATTGTGATGAAAAAGGCATGGAGCCTTGTCATGACAGGGTTCAAGGAGCATACAGACAACAAGTGTCAGGGAGCATGTTGATGACAAGTGTATTGAGCATTGCGATGACGAAGGTCATGGAGCATTGTGATGAGAAGACCATGGATAATTGTGATGATGAGCATCCTGGGGCATTGTGATGACAAGTGTTATGGAATATTGTGATCACAAGGGTTTGGAGCATTGTTATGACAGAGGTCATGGAACATTTTGATTTCGTTGTGATGACAATAGCATGAAGCATTATGATGATGGGCATAGTGCATTGTGATGACAGGGTTCATGGATCATTGAGATGAAAAGGGGCATAGAGCATTGTGATTACAGTGTTCTTGGAGCATTGTGATGAGAAGGGTCAAGGAGCTTTTTGCTGACAAGGCCATGGAACATCGTGATGGCTGGGGTCATGGAGGATTGTTATGACTGGTGTAATGGAGCATTGTGATGGCAAGGGCTTGGAGCATTGTGATGAGAAGGCCATGGAGCATTCTGATGACATGTGTCATGGAGCTATGTGAAGACAAGGGCATGGAGCAATGTGATGAGAGCGTTCAAGGAGCATTGTGATGACAATGACATGGAGCATTGTGATGCCAAGGGTCATGGATCTTTGTGATGACAAAGGTCATGAAGCATTTTGATGGCAAGGGCGTTGTGCATTGTGATGAGAAGGGCAGGGAGCATTCTGATGACAGGGTCATGGAGCAATTTGATGAAAAGTGTCATGGAACATTTTGATGACAGGTGTTATGGAACATTGTGATTTCAGGGATCATCGAACATTGTGATGATAAGTGCATGTAGCATTGTGATGACAGGAGTCATGGAACATTGTGATGACAGGGGTGCGGGAGTATTGTGACAAATAGTGATGTAGCATTGTGATATCAGTGGTGAGAGAGCATTTTGATGAGAAGTGCATGGAGCATTGTGATGACAAATTTTATGGACCATTGTGATGACAATGTTGTGGAGCACTGTGATGACAAGCGCATGGTGCATTGTGATGACATGTGTCATGGAGCATTGTGCTGACAAGCGCATGGAGCATTGTGATGACAAGGGTCATGGAGCATTGTGCTGAGAAAGGCATAGAGCATTGTGATGACAAGGGTCAAAGAGCATTGTGATGAAAAGTTCATGGAGCATTGTGGTTAAAAAGGTCACAGAGACTGTTGATGACGAGGGCATGGACCATTGTGATGACAAAGGTCATGAAGCATTGTGATGACTGGAGTCACGTAGCATTGTGATGATAGGGGTCATGGAGCATTGTGATAACAAGGGCATGGAGCATTGTGATGACAAGGGCATGGAACATTGGTCTAATAACTTTCATGGAGTATTGCGATGAGAGTTGGAATGGCACATAGTGATGACAAGGGCATGGAGCATTGTGATGACCAGGTCATGCCGTATTGTGAAGACAGGTGTCAGCGAGCATTGTGATCACATATGTAATGGCCCATTGTGATGAGGATGGCATGGAGCATTGTGATGCCAAGTGTCAGGGAGGATTCTGATGACAAAGGTATTGGAGCATTGTGATGACAATGGCTTGCAGCATTGTGATGACAAGGGTCAGGGAGCATTGTGCTGACAAGTGCATGGAGAATTGTGATGACAAGGGTCATGGAGCATTCTGAGGACAAGCTTGTGGAGTATTTTGATGACAATGGCATGGAGCTTTGTGATGAAAATGGCATGGGGCATTGTGATGAAAAAGGCATGGAGCCTTTTCGTGACAGCGTTCAAGGAGCATTCTGATGACAAGTGTCAGGGAGCATTGTGATGACAAGTGTATTGAGAATTGTGGTGACAAAGGTCATGGAGCATTGTGATGAAAAGGGCATGGGGTATTGTGATGACAGGCATCATGGAGCGTTGTGATGACAAGTGTTATGGAACATTGTGATCACAAGGGTTTGGAGCATTGTGATGACAGAGGTCATGGATCATTTGGATTTCAAGGAGAATGGAGCATTGTGATGAGAAGGGCATGAAGCAATGTGATCCCAAAGTTCATGGAGGATTGTGATGACAATGGAAATGGAGTATTGTGATGACAAGTGCATAGAGCATTGTAATGACAAGGTCATGTAGCATTTTGCTGACAAAGGCATGGAGCATTGTGATGACATGTGTCATGGAGCACTGTGATGACAAGCGTCAAGGAGCATTGTGAATACAGGTGTCATGGAGCATTGGGATGACAAGGGCATTGATCATTGTGATGACAAGGGTCATGGAGCACTGCGCTGAAAATGTTCATGGAGAGTTGTGATGACAGGTGTCATGTAGCATTGTGACGACAAGGGAATGGAGCATTGTGATGACAAGAGTCCTGGATCATTGTGTGGTCAGGTGTCATGGATTGTTGTGATGACAGTGGTCATGGAGCATTGTGATGATATTGGCAATGGAGCATTGTGATGAGAAGGTCGTGGAGCATTGGGCTGAAAATGTTCATGGATTATTGTGATGACAGGGGTCATGGAGCATTGTGATGACAAGGGAATGGATCATGGTGATGTCAAGGTCCTGGAACATTGTGATGAGAAGACCATGGAGACTTGTGATGGCAAGTCTCATGGAGCATTCTGATGAAAAGGGGCATGGAGCATTGTGATTACAAGGGTCTTGGAGCATTGTTATGACTAGGGCATAGAGCATTGTGATGAGAAGGCCATGGAGCATTCTGATGACATGCGTCATGGAGTTTTGTGATGAAAAGGGCATGCAGCATTGTGATTACAGGGACCTTGGAGCATTGTGATGAAATGGTCATGGATCATTGTGATGAAAAATCCATGGAAACTTGTCATGACAGGGTTCAAGGAGCATACTGACGACAAGGGTCAGGGAGCATTGTGATGACAAGTGTATTGAGCATTATGATGACAAAGATCATGGAGCATTGTGATGAGAAGACCATGGATAATTGTGATGATGAGCGTCATGGGGTGTTGTGATGATACGTGTTATGCAGCATTGTGATCACAAGGGTTTGGAGCATTATGATGACAGAGGTCATGCAGAATATTGATTTCATTGTGATGACAATAGCCTGAAGCATTATGATGATGGGCATGGTGCATTGTGATGACAGGGTTCATGGAGCATTGAGATGAAAAGGGGCATGGAGCATTGTGATGACAAGGGTCTTGGAGCATTGTGATGACAAGGGCATGGAGCATTGTGAGGAGAAGGCCATGGAACATTATGATGACATGCGTCATGGAGCTTTGTGATGACAAGGGCATGGAGCATTGTGATACCAGGGGTCTTGAGCATTGTGATGAGAATTATCATGGAACCTTGTGATGACTAGGCCGTGGATCATTGTGATAGCAGGTGTCATGGTGCATTGTTATGACAGGGGTAATGGAGCATTGTGATGAGAAGGGTATGGGACTTTGGTCTGAAATGTTTCATGGATTATTGTGATGAGAGTGGGCATGGAGCATTGTGATGACAAGGGCACGGAACACTGTGATACATGTGTCATGCAGGACTGTAATGACAAGGGCATGGAGCATTGTGATGAGAAGGGCATCGAGCATTGTGATGACAAGTGTCATGGAGCTGTGTGATGACAAGGGCATGGAGCAATGTGATGAGAGGGTTCATGGAGCATTGTGATGACAATGACATGGAGCATTGTGATGCCAAGGGTCTTGGAGCTTTGTGATGACAAGTCATGGAGCATTTTGATGAGAAGGGCAGGGAGCATTTTGATGACCGGGTCATGCAGCAATTTGATAAAAAGTGTAATGGAACATTTTGATGGCAGGGGTTATAGAACATTGTGATGTCAGGGGTCTTGGAACTTTGGGATGGAAAGGGTCATGGAGCATTTTGATGACAGGGCTTATGGAACATTGTGCTGGCAGGGGTCATGGAACATTGTGATGATAAGGGGATGTAGCATTGTGATGACAGGGTCATGGAACATTGTGATTACAAGGATGAGGGTGTATTGTGATGACTAGTGATGGAACATTGTGACATCTCTGGTGAGAGAGCATTTTGATGAGAAGTGCATGGACCATTGTGATTACAAGGTTTATGGAGCATTGCAATGACAAGGTTTGGAACGTTGTGATGAAATGTGCGTGGCACATTCTGATGAAAATGTTCATGGAGCATTGTTCTGACAAAGACATGGAGCATTGTGATGACAAGTTTCTCAGAGAATTGTGATGAAAAGTTCATGGAGCATTGTGGTTACAAAGGTCACAGAGCCTTGTGATGACGCGGGCATGGACCATTGTGATGACAAACGTTATGAAGCATTGTGATGACTGGAGTCACGGAGCATTGTGATGACAGGGGTCATGGAGCATTGTGATGACAAGGGCATGGAGCATTGTGATGACAGTGGCATGGAGCATTGGTCTGACAATTTCATAGATTATTGTGATGAGAGTGGGCATGGTGCATTGTGATGACAAGGGCATGGAGCATTGTGATGATAAGGTCATGGAGTATTGTGAAGACAGTTGTCTGGGAGCATTGTGATGACTTATGTCATGGTCCATGGCGATGACAATGGCATGGAGCTTTGTGATACCAAATGTAATGGAGGATTGTGATGACAAATATAATGGAGCATTGTGAGGATTAGGGTTTGGAGCATTATGATGACAAGGGCCATTGAAAATTTTGATGACAAGGTCGTGAAGCATTGTGATGACAAGGTCCTGGAGCATTGTGATGAAAAAACGAAGGAGCCTTGTGATGACAAGACTCATGGAGCATACTGATTAAAAGGGGAATGGAGCATTGTGATTACAGGGGTCTTGGAACATTGTGAAGACAAGGGCAGGGAGCATTGTGAGGAGAAGACCAAGGAGCATTCTGATGGCATGCGTCATTGAGCTTTGTGATGACAATGGCATGGACCATTGTGATTACATGGGACTTGGAGAATTGTGATGAAAAGGGCATGGATCATTTTGATGAAAAAGGCATGGAGCCTTGTCATGACAGGGTTCAAGGAGCATACAGACAACAAGTGTCAGGGAGCATGGTGATGACATGTGTATTGAGCATTGTGATGACGAAGGTCATGGAGCATTGTGATGAGAAGACCATGGATAATTGTGATGACGAGCCTCATGGGGCATTGTGATGACAAGTGTTATGGAATATTGTGATCACAAGGGTTTGGAGCATTGTTATGACAGAGGTCATGGAACATTTTGATTTCGTTGTTATGACAATAGCATGAAGCATTATGATGATGGGCATGGTGCATTTTGATAACAGGGTTCATGGATCATTGAGAGGAAAAGGGGCATAGAGCATTGTGATTACAGTGTTACTGGAGCATTGTGATGAGAAGGGTCATAGAGCCTTGTGATGACAAGGCCATGGAACATCGTGATGGCAGGGGTCATGGAGCATTGTTATGACAGGGGTAATGGAGCATTGTGATGGCAAGGGAATGGAGCATTGTGATGAGAAGGCCATGGAGCATTCTGATGACATGTGTCATGGAGCTATGTGAAGACAAGGGCATGGAGCAATGTGATGAGAGCGTTCATGGAGCATGGTGATGACAATGACATGGAGCATTGTGATGCCAAGGGGCATGGATCTTTGTGATGACAAAGGTCATGGAGCATTTTGATGGCAAGGGCGTTGTGCATTGTGATGAGAAGGGCAGGGAGCATTCTGATGACAGGGTCATGGAGCAATTTGATGAAAAGTGTCATGGAACATTTTGATGACAGGTGTTATGGAACATTGTGATTTCAGGGGTCATCGAATATTGTGATGATAAGTGCATGTAGCATTGTGATGACAGGAGTCATGGAACATTGTGATGACAGGGGTGAGGGAGTATTGTGACAAATAGTGATGTAGCATTGTGATATCAGTGGTGAGAGAGCATTTTGATGAGAAGTGCATGGACCATTGTGATTACAAGGTTTATGGAGCATTGCAATGACAAGGTTTGGAACGTTGTGATGAAATGTGCGTGGCACATTGTGATGACAATGGTCATGGAGCATTGTTCTGACAAAGACATGGATCATTGTGATGACAAGTTTCTCAGAGAATTGTGATGAAAATTTCATGGAGCATTGTGGTTACAAAGGTCACAGAGCCTTGTGATGATGCGGGCATGGACCATTGTGATGACAAACGTTATGAAGCATTGTGATGACTGGAGTCACGGAGCATTGTGATGACAGTGGTCATGGAGCATTGTGATGACAAGGGCATGGAGCATTGTGATGACAGTGGCATGGAGCATTGGTCTGACAATTTCATAGATTATTGTGATGAGAGTGGGCATGGTGCATTGTGATGACAAGGGCATGGAGCATTGTGATGATAAGGTCATGGAGTATTGTGAAGACAGGTGTCAGGGAGCATTGCGATGACTTATGTCATGGTCCATGGCGATGACAATGGCATGGAGCTTTGTGATACCAAATGTAATGGAGGATTGTGATGACAAATATAATGGAGCATTGTGATGATTAGTGTTTAGAGCATTATGATGACAAGGGCCATTGAAAATTTTGATGACAAGGTCGTGAAGCATTGTGATGACAAGGTCCTTGAGCATTGTGATGAAAAAACCATGGAGCCTTGTGATGACAAGTCTCATGGAGCATACTGATTAAAAGGGGAATGGAGCATTGTGATTACAGGGGTCTTGGAACATTGTGAAGACAAGGGCAGGGAGCATTGTGAGGAGAAGACCAAGGAGCATTCTGATGGCATGCGTCATTGAGCTTTGTGATGACAATGGCATGGACCATTGTGATTACATGGGACTTGGAGAATTGTGATGAAAAGGGCATGGATCATTGTGATGAAAAAGGCATGGAGCCTTGTCATGACAGGGTTCAAGGAGCATACAGACAACAAGTGTCAGGGAGCATGTTGATGACAAGTGTATTGAGCATTGCGATGACGAAGGTCATGGAGCATTGTGATGAGAAGACCATGGATAATTGTGATGACGAGCATCAGGGGCATTGTGATGACAAGTGTTATGGAATATTGTGATCACAAGGGTTTGGAGCATTGTTATGACAGAGGTCATGGAACATTTTGATTTCGTTGTGATGACAATAGCATGAAGCATTATGATGATGGGCATAGTGCATTGTGATGACAGGGTTCATGGATCATTGAGATGAAAAGGGGCATAGAGCATTGTGATTACAGTGTTCTTGGAGCATTGTGATGAGAAGGGTCAAGGAGCTTTGTGATGACAAGGCCATGGAACATCGTGATGGCAGGGGTCATGGAGCATTGTTATGACAGGTGTAATGGAGCATTGTGATGGCAAGGGCTTGGAGCATTGTGATGAGAAGGCCATGGAGCATTCTGATGACATGTGTCATGGAGCTATGTGAAGACAAGGGCATGGAGCAATGTGATGAGAGCGTTCAAGGAGCATTGTGATGACAATGACATGGAGCATTGTGATGCCAAGGGTCATGGATCTTTGTGATGACAAAGGTCATGGAGCATTGTGATGGCAAGGGCGTTGTGCATTGTGATGAGAAGGGCAGGGAGCATTCTGATGACAGGGTCATGGAGCAATTTGATGAAAAGTGTCATGGAACATTTTGATGACAGGTGTTATGGAACATTGTGATTTCAGGAATCATCGAACATTGTGATGATAAGTGCATGTAGCATTGTGATGACAGGAGTCATGGAACATTGTGATGACAGGGGTGAGGGAGTATTGTGACAAATAGTGATGTAGCATTGTGATATCAGTGGTGAGAGAGCATTTTGATGAGAAGTGCATGGAGCATTGTGATGACAAATTTTATGGAGCATTGTGATGACAATGTTGTGGAGCACTGTGATGACAAGCGCATGGTGCATTGTGATGACATGTGTCATGGAGCATTGTGCTGACAAGCGCATGGAGCATTGTGATGACAAGGGTCATGGAGCATTGTGCTGAGAAAGGCATAGAGCATTGTGATGACAAGGGTCAAAGAGCATTGTGATGAAAAGTTCATGGAGCATTGTGGTTAAAAAGGTCACAGAGACTGTTGATGACGAGGGCATGGACCATTGTGATGACAAAGGTCATGAAGCATTGTGATGACTGGAGTCACGGAGCATTGTGATGATAGGGGTCATGGAGCATTGTGATAACAAGGGCATGGAGCATTGTGATGACAAGGGCATGGAACATTGGTCTAATAACTTTCATGGAGTATTGCGATGAGAGTTGGAATGGCACACTGTGATGACAAGGGCATGGAGCATTGTGATGACCAGGTCATGCCGTATTGTGAAGACAGGTGTCAGGGAGCATTGTGATCACATATGTAATGGCCCATTGTGATGAGGATGGCATGGAGCATTGTGATGCCAAGTGTCAGGGAGGATTCTGATGACAAAGGTATTGGAGCATTGTGATGACAATGGCTTGCAGCATTGTGATGACAAGGGTCATGGAGCATTGTGCTGACAAGTGCATGGAGAATTGTGATGACAAGGGTCATGGAGCATTCTGAGGACAAGCTTGTGGAGTATTTTGATGACAATGGCATGGAGCTTTGTGATGAAAATGGCATGGGGCATTGTGATGAAAAAGGCATGGAGCCTTTTCGTGACAGGGTTCAAGGAGCATTCTGATGACAAGTGTCAGGGAGCATTGTGATGACAAGTGTATTGAGAATTGTGGTGACAAAGGTCATGGAGCATTGTGATGAAAAGGGCATGGGGTATTGTGATGACAGGCATCATGGAGCGTTGTGATGACAAGTGTTATGGAACATTGTGATCACAAGGGTTTGGAGCATTGTGATGACAGAGGTCATGGATCATTTGGATT
This sequence comes from Mesoplodon densirostris, assembly GCF_025265405.1. Taxonomy (NCBI): domain Eukaryota; kingdom Metazoa; phylum Chordata; class Mammalia; order Artiodactyla; family Ziphiidae; genus Mesoplodon; species Mesoplodon densirostris. Next base: position 126,808,630 of record NC_082661.1, read on the forward strand.
TCAAGGAGAATGGAGCATTGTGATGAGAAGGGCATGAAGCAATGTGATCCCAAAGTTCATGGAGGATTGTGATGACAATGGAAATGGAGTATTGTGATGACAAGTGCATAGAGCATTGTAATGACAAGGTCATGTAGCATTTTGCTGACAAAGGCATGGAGCATTGTGATGACATGTGTCATGGAGCACTGTGATGACAAGCGTCAAGGAGCATTGTGAATACAGGTGTCATGGAGCATTGGGATGACAAGGGCATTGATCATTGTGATGACAAGGGTCATGCAGCACTGGGCTGAAAATGTTCATGGAGAGTTGTGATGACAGGTGTCATGTAGCATTGTGACGACAAGTTAATGGAGCATTGTGATGACAAGAGTCCTGGATCATTGTGTGGTCAGGTGTCATGGATTGTTGTGATGACAGTGGTCATGGAGCATTGTGATGATATTGGCAATGGAGCATTGTGATGAGAAGGTCGTGGAGCATTGGGCTGAAAATGTTCATGGATTATTGTGATGACAGGGGTCATGGAGCATTGTGATGACAAGGGAATGGATCATGGTGATGTCAAGGTCCTGGAACATTGTGATGAGAAGACCATGGAGACTTGTGATGGCAAGTCTCATGGAGCATTCTGATGAAAAGGGGCATGGAGCATTGTGATTACAGGGGTCTTGGAGCATTGTTATGACTAGGGCATAGAGCATTGTAATGAGAAGGCCATGGAGCATTCTGATGACATGCGTCATGGAGTTTTGTGATGAAAAGGGCATGCAGCATTGTGATTACAGGGACCTTGGAGCATTGTGATGAAATGGTCATGGATCATTGTGATGAAAAATCCATGGAAACTTGTCATGACAGGGTTCAAGGAGCATACTGACGACAAGGGTCAGGGAGCATTGTGATGACAAGTGTATTGAGCATTATGATGACAAAGATCATGGAGCATTGTGATGAGAAGACCATGGATAATTGTGATGATGAGCGTCATGGGGTGTTGTGATGATACGTGTTATGCAGCATTGTGATCACAAGGGTTTGGAGCATTATGATGACAGACGTCATGCAGAATATTGATTTCATTGTGATGACAATAGCCTGAAGCATTATGATGATGGGCATGGTGCATTGTGATGACAGGGATCATGGAGCATTGAGATGAAAAGGGGCATGGAGCATTGTGATGACAAGGGTCTTGGAGCATTGTGATGACAAGGGCATGGAGCATTGTGATGAGAAGGCCATGGAACATTATGATGACATGCGTCATGGAGCTTTGTGATGACAAGGGCATGGAGCATTGTGATATTAGGGGTCTTGAGCATTGTGATGAGAATTATCATGGAACTTGTGATGACTAGGCCGTGGATCATTGTGATAGCAGGTGTCATGGTGCATTGTTATGACAGGGGTAATGGAGCATTGTGATGAGAAGGGTATGGAAATTTGGTCTGAAGTGTTTCATGGATTATTGTGATGAGAGTGGGCATGGAGCATTGTGATGACAAGGGCACGGAACACTGTGATACATGTGTCATGCAGGACTGTAATGACAAGGGCATGGAGCATTGTGATGAGAAAGGCATCGAGCATTGTGATGACAAGTGTCACGGAGCTGTGTGATGACAAGGGCATGGAGCAATGTGATGAGAGGGTTCATGGAGCATTGTGATGACAATGACATGGAGCATTGTGATGCCAAGGGTCTTGGAGCTTTGTGATGACAAGTCATGGAGCATTTTGATGAGAAGGGCAGGGAACATTTTGATGACCGGGTCATGCAGCAATTTGATAAAAAGTGTAATGGAACATTTTGATGGCAGGGGTTTTAGAACATTGTGATGTCAGGGGTCTTGGAGCTTTGGGATGGAAAGGGTCATGGAGCATTTTGATGACAGGGCTTATGGAACATTGTGCTGGCAGGGGTCATGGAACATTGTGATGATAAGGGGATGTAGCATTGTGATGACAGGGTCATGGAACATTGTGATTACAAGGATGAGGGTGTATTGTGATGACTAGTGATGGAACATTGTGACATCTCTGGTGAGAGAGCATTTTGATGAGAAGTGCATGGACCATTGTGATTACAAGGTTTATGGAGCATTGCAATGACAAGGTTTGGAACGTTGTGATGAAATGTGCGTGGCACATTGTGATGACAATGGTCATGGAGCATTGTTCTGACAAAGACATGGATCATTGTGATGACAAGTTTCTCAGAGAATTGTGATGAAAAGTTCATGGAGCATTGTGGTTACAAAGGTCACAGAGCCTTGTGATGATGCGGGCATGGACCATTGTGATGACAAACGTTATGAAGCATTGTGATGATTGGAGTCACGGAGCATTGTGATGACAGGGGTCATGGAGCATTGTGATGACAAGGGCATGGAGCATTGTGATGACAGTGGCATGGAGCATTGGTCTGACAAGTTTCATAGATAATTGTGATGAGAGTGGGCATGGTGCATTGTGATGACAAGGGCATGGAGCATTGTGATGATAAGGTCATGGAGTATTGTGAAGACAGGTGTCAGGGAGCATTGTGATGACTTATGTCATGGTCCATGGCGATGACAATGGCATGGAGCTTTGTGATACCAAATGTAATGGAGGATTGTGATGACAAATATAATGGAGCATTGTGATGATTAAGGTTTGGAGCATTACGATGACAAGGGCCATTGAAAATTTTGATGACAATGTCGTGAAGCATTGTGATGACAAGGTCCTGGAGCATTGTGATGACAAAACCATGGAGCCTTGAGATGACAAGTCTCATGGAGCATACTGATTAAAAGGGGAATGGAGCATTGTGATTACAGGGGTCTTGGAACATTGTGAAGACAATGGCATGGAGCATTGTGAGGAGAAGACCAAGTAGCATTCTGATGGCATGCGTCATTGAGATTTGTGATGACAATGACATGGACCACTGTGATTAATGGGACTTGGAGCACTGTGATGAAAAGGGCATGGATCACTGTGATGAAAATGTCATGGAGCCTTGTCATGACAGGGTTCAAGGAGCATACAGACAACAAGTGTCAGGGAGCATTTTGATGACATGTGTATTGAGTATTGTGATGACGAAGGTCATGGAGCATTGTGATGAGAAGACCATGGATAATTTTGATGACGAGCCTCATGGGGCATTGTGATGACAAGTGTTATGGAATATTGTGATCACAAGGGTTTGGAGCATTGTTATGACAGAGGTCATGGAACAATTTGATTTCGTTGTTATGACAATAGCATGAAGCATTATGATGATGGGCATGGTGCATTTTGATGACAGGGTTCATGGATCATTGAGAGGAAAAGGGGCATAGAGCATTGTGATTACAGTGTTCTTGGAGCATTGTGATGAGAAGGGTCATAGAGCCTTGTGAAGACAAGGCCATGGAACATCGTGATGGCAGGGGTCATGGAGCATTGTTATGACAGGGGTAATGGAGCATTGTGATGGCAAGGGAATGGAGCATTGTGATGAGAAGGCCATGGAGCATTCTGATGACATGTGTCATGGAGCTATGTGAAGACAAGGGCATGGAGCAATGTGATGAGAGCGTTCATGGAGCATTGTGATGACAATGACATGGAGCATTGTGATGCCAAGGGTCATGGATCTTTGTGATGACAAAGGTCATGGAGCATTTTGATGGCAAGTGCGTTGTGCATTGTGATGAGAAGGGCAGGGAGCATTCTGATGACAGGGTCATGGAGCAATTTGATGAAAAGTGTCATGGAACATTTTGATGACAGGTGTTATGGAACATTGTGATTTCAGGGATCATCGAACATTGTGATGATAAGTGCATGTAGCATTGTGATGACAGGAGTCATGGAACATTGTGATGACAGGGGTGAGGGAGTATTGTGACAAACAGTGATGTAGCATTGTGATATCAGTGGTGAGAGAGCATTTTGATGAGAAGTGCATGGAGCATTGTGATGACAAATTTTATGGAGCATTGTGATGACAATGTTGTGGAGCACTGTGATGACAAGCGCATGTTGCATTGTGATGACATGTGTCATGGAGCATTGGGCTGACAAGCGCATGGAGCATTGTGGTGACAAGCGTCATGGAGCACTGTGCTGAGTAAGGCATAGAGCATTGTGATGACAAGGGTCAAAGAGCATTGTGATGAAAAGTTCATGGAGCATTGTGGTTAAAAACGTCACAGAGACTGTTGATGACAAGGGCATGGACCATTGGGATGACAAAGGTCATGAAGCATTGTGATGACTGGCGTCACGGAGCATTGTGATGACAGGGGTCATGGAGCATTGTGATAACAAGGGCATGGAGCATTGTGATGACAAGGGCATGGAACATTGGACTAATAACTTTCATGAAGTATTGCGATGACAGTTTTTTATAGCACACTGTGATGACAAGGGCATGGAGCATTGTGATGACCAGGTCATGCCGTATTGTGAAGACAGGTGTCAGGGAGCATTGTGATCACATATGTAATGGCCCATTGTGATGAGGATGGCATGGAGCACTGTGATGCCAAGTGTCAGGGAGGATTCTGATGACAAAGGTAATGGATCATTGTGATGACAATGGCTTGGAGCATTGTGATGACAAGGGTCAGGGAGCATTGTGCTGACAAGTGCATGGAGAATTGTGATGACAAGGGTCATGGAGCATTCTGATGACAAGCTTGTGGAGTATTTTGATGACAATGGCATGGAGCATTGTGATGAAAATGGCATGGGGCATTGTGATGAAAAAGGCATGGAGCCTTTTCGTGACAGGGTTCAAGGAGCATTCTGATGACAAGTGTCAGGGAGCATTTTGATGACAAGTGTATTGAGAATTGTGGTGACAAATATCATGGAGCATTGTGATGAAAAGTGCATGGAGTATTGTGATGACAGGCATCATGGAGCGTTGTGATGACAAGTGTTATGGAACATTGTGATCACAAGACTTTGGAGCATTGTGATGACAGAGGTCATGGATCATTTTGATTTCAAGGAGCATGGATCATTTTGATGACAAGGGCATGAAGCAATATGATCCCAAAGTTCATGGAGGATTGTGATGGCAATGGAAATGGAGTATTGTGATGACAAGTGCATAGAGCATTGTAATGACAATGTCATGTAGAATTTTGCTGACAAAGGCATGGAGCATTGTGATGACATTTGTCATGGAGCACTGTGATGACAAGCGTCAAGGAGCATTGTGAATACAGGGGTCATGGAGCATTGGGATGACAAGGGCATGGATCATTGTGATGACAAGGGTCATGGAGCACTGGGCTGAAAATGTTCATGGAGAGTTGTGATGACAGGTGTCATGTAGCATTGTGACGACAAGGGAATGGAGCATTGTGATGACAAGAGTCCTGGATCATTGTGTTGTCAGGTGTCATGGAGTGTTGTGATGACAGTGGTCATGGAGCATTGTGATGATATTGGCAATGGAGCATTGTGATGAGAAGGTCGTGGAGCATTGGGCTGAAAATGTTCATGGATTATTGTGATGACAGGGGTCATGGAGCATTGTGATGACAAGGGAATGGATCATGGTGATGTCAAGGTCCTGGAACATTGTGATGAGAAGACCATGGAGACATGTGATGGCAAGTCTCATGGAGCATTCTGATGAAAAGGGGCATGGAGCATTGTGATTACAGGGGTCTTGGAGCATTGTTATGACTAGGGCATAGAGCATTGTGATGAGAAGGCCATGGAGCATTCTGATGACATGCGTCATTGAGTTTTGTGATGACAAGGGCATGCAGCATTGTGATTACAGGGACCTTGGAGCATTGTGATGAAATGGTCATGGATCATTGTGATGAAAAATGCATGGAAACTTGTCATGACATGGTTCAAGGAGCATAGTGATGACAAGGGTCAGGGAGAATTGTGATGACAAGTCTATTGAGCATTGTGATGACAAATGTCATGGAGCTTTGTGATGACAAGGGCATGGAGCAATGTGATGAGAGGGTACATGGACCATTGTGATGACAATGACATGGAGCATTGTGATGCCAAGGGTCTTGGAGCTTTGTGACGACAAGTCATGGAGCATTTTGATGAGAATGGCAGGGAGCATTTTGATGACCGGGTCCTGCAGCAATTTGATAAAAAGTGTAATGGAACATTTAGATGGCAGGGGTTATAGAACATTGTGATGGCAGGGGTCTTGGAGCTTTGGGATGGAAAGGGTCATGGAGCATTTTGATGACAGGGCTTATGGAACATTGTGATGGCAGGGGTCATGGAACACTGTGATAATAAGTGGATGTAGCATTGTGATGACAGGGTCATGGATCATTGTGATTCCAGGGGTGAGGGAGTATTGTGATGACTAGTGATGGAACATTGTGATATCTCTGGTGAGAGAGCATTTTGATGAGAAGTGCATGGACCATTGTGATTACAAGGTTTATGGAGCATTGCCATGACAAGGTTGTGGACAGTTGTGATGAAATGCATGTGGCATACTGTGATGACAATGGTCATGGAGCATTGTTCTGACAAAGACATGGAGCATTGTGATGACAAGGGTCACAGAGAAATGTGATGAAATGTTCATGGAGCATTGTGGTTACAAAGGTCACAGAGCCTTGTGATGACGCGGGCATGGACCATTGTGATGACAATCTTTATGAAGCATTTTGATGACTGGAGTCACAGAGCATTGTGATGACAGGGGCCATGGAGCACTGTGATGACAAGGGCATGGTGCATTGTGATGACAGGGGCATGGTGCATTGGTCTGACAAGTTTCATAGATTATTGTGATGAGAGTGGGCATGGTGCATTGTGATGACAAGGGCATGGAGCATTGTGATGATAAGGTCATGGAGTATTGTGAAGACAGGTGTCAGGGAGCATTGTGTTGACATATGTCATGGTCCATTGTGATAACAATGGCATGGAGCATTGTGATGCCAAATGTAATGGAGGATTGTGATGACAAATATAATGGAGCATTGTGATGATTATGACTTGGAACATTATGATGACAAGGGCCATTGAAAATTTTGATGACAATGTCGTGAAGCATTGTGATGACGAGGTCCTGGAGCATTGTGATGACAAAACCATGGAGCCTTGAGATGACAAGTCTCATGGAGCATACTGATTAAAAGGGGAATGGAGCTTTGTGATTACAGGGGTCTTGGAACATTGTGAAGACAAGGGCATGGAGCATTGTGAGGAGAAGACTAAGGAGCATTCTGATGGCATGCGTCATTGAGCTTTGTGATGACAATGGCATGGACCACTGTGATTACATGGGACTTGGAGCACTGTGATGAAAAGTGCATGGATCACTGTGATGAAAAAGGCATGGAGCCTTGTCATGACAGTGTTCAAGGAGCATACAGACAACAAGTGTCAGGGAGCATGTTGATGACATGTGTATTGAGCATTGTGATGACGAAGGTCATGGAGCATTGTGATGAGAAGACCATGGATAATTGTGATGACGATCCTCATGGGGCATTGTGATGACAAGTGTTATGGAATATTGTGATCACAAGAGTTTGGAGCATTGTTATGACAGAGGTCATGGAACATTTTGATTTCGTTGTTATGACAATAGCATGAAGCATTATGATGATGGGCATGGTGCATTTTGATAACAGGGTTCATGGATCATTGAGAGGAAAAGGGGCATAGAGCATTGTGATTACAGTGTTACTGGAGCATTGTGATGAGAAGGGTCATAGAGCCTTGTGATGACAAGGCCATGGAACATCGTGATGGCAGGGGTCATGGAGCATTGTTATGACAGGGGTAATGGAGCATTGTGATGGCAAGGGAATGGAGCATTGTGATGAGAAGGCCATGGAGCATTCTGATGACATGTGTCATGGAGCTATGTGAAGACAAGGGCATGGAGCAATGTGATGAGAGCATTCATGGAGCATGGTGATGATAATGACATGGAGCATTGTGATGCCAAGGGTCATGGATCTTTGTGATGAAAAAGGTCATGGAGCATTTTGATGGCAAGGGCGTTGTGCACTGTGATGAGAAGGGCAGGGAGCATTCTGATGACAGGGTCATGGAGGAATTTGATGAAAAGTGTCATGGAACATTTTGATGAGAGGTGTTATGGAACATTGTGATTTCAGTGGTCATCGAACATTGTGATGATAAGTGCATGTAGCATTGTGAAGACAGGAGTCATGGAACATTGTGATGACAGGGGTGAGGGAGTATTGTGACAAATAGTGATGTAGCATTGTGATATCAGTGGTGAGAGAGCATTTTGAAGAGAAGTGCATGGACCATTGTGATTACAAGGTTTATGGAGCATTGCAATGACAAGGATTGGAAGGTTGTGATGAAATGTGCGTGGCACATTGTGATGACAATGGTCATGGAGCATTGTTCTGACAAAGACGTGGAGCATTGTGATGACAAGTTTCTCAGAGAATTGTGATGAAAAGTTCATGGAGCATTGTGGTTACAAAGGTCACAGAGCCTTGTGATGACGCGGGCATGGACCATTGTGATGACAAACGTTATGAAGCATTGTGATGACTGGAGTCACGGAGCATTGTGATGACAGGGGTCATGGAGCATTGTGATGACAAGGGCATGGAGCATTGTGATGACAGTGTCATGGAGCATTGGTCTGACAATTTCATAGATTATTGTGATGAAGGTGGGCATGGTGCATTGTGATGACAAGGGCATGGAGCATTGTGATGATAAGGTCATGGAGTATTGTGAAGACAGGTGTCAGGGAGCATTGTGATGACTTATGTCATGGTCCATGGCGATGACAATGGCATGGAGCTTTGTGATACCAAATGTAATGGAGGATTGTGATGACAAATATAATGGAGCATTGTGATGATTAGGATTTGGAGCATTATGATGACAAGGGCAATTGAAAATTTTGATGACAAGGTCGTGAAGCATTGTGATGACAATGTCCTGGAGCATTGTTATGAAAAAACCATGGAGCCTTGTGATGACAAGTCTCATGGAGCATACTGATTAAAAGGGGAATGGAGCATTGTGATTACAGGGGTCTTGGAACATTGTGAAGACAAGGGCAGGGAGCATTGTGAGGAGAAGACCAAGGAGCATTCTGATGGCATGCGTCATTGAGCTTTGTGATGACAAGGGCATGGACCATTGTGATTACATGGGACTTGGAGAATTGTGATGAAAAGAGTATGGATCATTGTGATGAAAAAGGCATGGAGCCTTGTCATGACAGGGTTCAAGGAGCATACAGACAACAAGTGTCAGGGAGCATGTTGATGACAAGTGTATTGAGCATTGAGATGACGAAGGTCATGGAGCATTGTGATGAGATGACCATGGATAATTGTGATGACGAGCATCCTGGGGCATTGTGATGACAAGTGTTATGGAATATTGTGATCACAAGGGTTTGGAGCATTGTTATGACAGAGGTCATGGAACATTTTGATTTCGTTGTGATGACAATAGCATGAAGCATTATGATGATGGGCATAGTGCATTGTGATGACAGGGTTCATGGATCATTGAATTGAAAAGGGGCATAGAGCATTGTGATTACAGTGTTCTTGAAGCATTGTGATGAGAAGGGTCAAGGAGCTTTGTGATGACAAGGCCATGGAACATCGTGATGGCAGGGGTCATGGAGCATTATTATGACAGGTGTAATGGAGCATTTTGATGGCAAGGGCTTGGAGCATTGTGATGAGAAGGCCATGGAGCATTCTGATGACATGTGTCATGGAGCTATGTGAAGACAAGGGCATGGAGCAATGTGATGAGAGCGTTCAAGGAGCATTGTGATGACAATGACATGGAGCATTGTGATGCCAAGGGTCATGGATCTTTGTGATGACAAAGATCATGGAGCATTGTGATGGCAAGGGCGTTGTGCATTGTGATGAGAAGGGCAGGGAGCATTCTGATGACAGGGTCATGGAGCAATTTGATGAAAAGTGTCATGGAACATTTTGATGACAGATGTTATGGAACATTGTGATTTCAGGGATCATCGAACATTGTGATGATAAGTGCATGTAGCATTGTGATGACAGGAGTCATGGAACATTGTGATGACAGGGGTGAGGGAGTATTGTGACAAATAGTTATGTAGCATTGTGATATCAGTGGTGAGAGAGCATTTTGATGAGAAGTGCATGGAGCATTGTGATGTCAAATTTTATGGAGCATTGTGATGACAATGTTGTGGAGCACTGTGATGACAAGCGCATGTTTCATTGTGATGACATGTGTCATGGAGCATTGTGCTGACAAGCGCATGGAGCATTGTGATGACAAGGTTCGTGGAGCATTGTGCTGAGAAAGGCATAGAGCATTGTGATGACAAGGGTCAAAGAGCATTGTGATGAAAAGTTCATGGAGCATTGTGGTTAAAAAGGTCACAGAGACTGTTGATGACGAGGGCATGGACCATTGTGATGACAAAGGTCATGAAGCATTGTTATGACTGGATTCACGGAGCATTGTGATGATAGGGGTCATGGAGCATTGTGATAACAAGGGCATGGAGCATTGTGATGACAAGGGCATGGAACATTGGTCTAATAACTTTCATGGAGTATTGCGATGAGAGTTGGAATGGCACACTGTGATGACAAGAGCATGGAGCATTGTGATGACCAGGTCATGCCGTATTGTGAAGACAGGTGTCAGGGAGCATTGTGATCACATATGTAATGGCCCATTGTGATGAGGATGGCATGGAGCATTGTGATGCCAAGTGTCAGGGAGGATTCTGATGACAAAGGTATTGGAGCATTGTGATGACAATGGCTTGCAGCATTGTGATGACAAGGGTCAGGGAGCATTGTGCTGACAAGTGCATGGAGAATTGTGATGACAAGGGTCATGGAGCATTCTGATGACAAGCTTGTGGAGTATTTTGATGAAAATGGCATGGAGCATTGTGATGAAAATGGCATGGGGCATTGTGATGAAAAAGGCATGGAGCCTTTTCGTGACAGGGTTCAAGGAGCATTCTGATGACAAGTGTCAGGGAGCATTGTGATGACAAGTGTATTGAGAATTGTGGTGACAAATGTCATGGAGCATTGTGATGAAAAGGGCATGGAGTATTGTGATGACAGGCATCATGGAGCGTTGTGATGACAAGTGTTATGGAACATTGTGATCACAAGGGTTTGGAGCATTGTGATGACAGAGGTCATGGATCATTTGGATTTCAAGGAGAATGGAGCATTGTGATGACAAGGGCATGAAGCAATGTGATGCCAAATTTCATGGAGTATTGTGATGACAATGGAAATGGAGTATTGTGATGACAAGTGCATAGAGCATTGTAATGAAAAGTCATGTAGCATTTTGCTGACAAAGGCATGGAGCATTGTGATGACATGTGTCATGGAGCACTGTGATGACAAGCTTCAAGGAGCATTGTGAATACAGGGGTCATGGAGCATTGGGATGACAAGGGCATTGATCATTGTGATGACAAGGGTCATGGAGCACTGCGCTGAAAATGTTCATGGAGAGTTGTGATGACAGGTGTCATGTAGCATTGTGACGACAAGGGAATGGAGCATTGTGATGACAAGAGTCCTGGATCATTTTGTGGTCAGGTGTCATGGATTGTTGTGATGACAGTGGTCATGGAGCATTGTGATGATATTGGCAATGGAGCATTGTGATGAGAAGGTCGTGGAGCATTGGGCTGAAAATGTTCATGGATTATTGTGATGACAGGGGTCATGGAGCATTATGATGACAAGGGAATGGATCATGGTGATGTCAAGGTCCTGGAACATTGTGATGAGAAGACCATGGAGACTTGTGATGGTAAGTCTCATGGAGCATTCTGATGAAAAGGGGCATGGAGCATTGTGATTACAGGGGTCTTGGAGCATTGTTATGACTAGGGCATAGAGCATTGTGATGAGAAGTCCATGGAGCATTCTGATGACATGCGTCATGGAGTTTTGTGATGAAAAGGGCATGCAGCATTGTGATTACAGGGACCTTGGAGCATTGTGATGAAATGGTCATGGATCATTGTGATGAAAAATGCATGGAAACTTGTCATGACAGGGTTCAAGGAGCATACTGACGACAAGGGTCAGGGAGCATTGTGATGACAAGTGTATTGAGCATTATGATGACAAAGATCATGGAGCATTGTGATGAGAAGACCATGGATAATTGTGATGATGAGCGTCATGGGGTGTTGTGATGATACGTGTTATGCAGCATTGTGATCACAAGGGTTTGGAGCATTATGATGACAGAGGTCATGCAGAATATTGATTTCATTGTGATGACAATAGCCTGAAGCATTATGATGATGGGCATGGTGCATTGTGATGACAGGGTTCATGGAGCATTGAGATGAAAAGGGGCATGGAGCATTGTGATGACAAGGGTCTTGGAGCATTGTGATGACAAGGGCATGGAGCATTGTGATGAGAAGGCCATGGAACATTATGATGACATGCGTCACGGAGCTTTGTGATGACAAGGGCATGGAGCATTGTGATATCAGGGGTCTTGAGCATTGTGATGAGAATTATCATGGAACCTTGTGATGACTAGGCCGTGGATCATTGTGATAGCAGGTGTCATGGTGCATTGTTATGACAGGGGTAATGGAGCATTGTGATGAGAAAGGTATGGAACTTTGGTGTGAAATGTTTCATGGATTATTGTGATGAGAGTGGGCATGGAGCATTGTGATGACAAGGGCACGGAACACTCTGATACATGTGTCATGCAGGACTGTAATGACAAGGGCATGGAGCATTGTGATGAGAAGGGCATCGAGCATTGTGATGACAAGTGTCATGGAGCTGTGTGATGACAAGGGCATGGAGCAATGTGATGAGAGGGTTCATGGAGCATTGTGATGACAATCACATGTAGCATTGTGATGGCAAGGGTCTTGGAGCTTTGTGATGACAAGTCATGGAGCATTTTGATGAGAAGGGCAGGGAACATTTTGATGACCGGGTCATGCAGCAATTTGATAAAAAGTGTAATGGAACATTTTGATGGCAGGGGTTATAGAACATTGTGATGTCAGGGGTCTTGGAACTTTGGGATGGAAAGGGTCATGGAGCATTTTGATGACATGGCTTATGGAACATTGTGCTGGCAGGGGTCATGGAACATTGTGATGATAAGGGGATGTAGCATTGTTATGACAGGTTCATGGAACATTGTGATTACAAGGATGAGGGTGTATTGTGATGACTAGTGATGGAACATTGTGACATCTCTGGTGAGAGAGCATTTTGATGAGAAGTGCATGGACCATTGTGATTACAAGGTTTATGGAGCATTGCAATGACAAGGTTTGGAACGTTGTGATGAAATGTGCGTGGCACATTCTGATGACAATGGTCATGGAGCATTGTTCTGACAAAGACATGGAGCATTGTGATGACAAGTTTCTCAGAGAATTGTGATGAAAAGTTCATGGAGCATTGTGGTTACAAAGGTCACAGAGCCTTGTGATGACGCGGGCATGGACCATTGTGATGACAAACGTTATGAAGCATTGTGATGACTGGAGTCACAGAGCATTGAGATGACAGGGGTCATGGAGCATTGTGATGACAAGGGCATGGAGCATTGTGATGACAGTGGCATGGAACATTGGTCTGACAATTTCATAGATTACTGTGATGAGAGTGGGCATGGTGCATTGTGATGACAAGGGCATGGAGCATTGTGATGATAAGGTCATGGAGTATTGTGAAGACAGGTGTCAGGGAGCATTGTGATGACTTATGTCATGGTCCATGGCGATGACAATGGCATGGAGCTTTGTGATACCAAATGTAATGGAGGATTGTGATGACAAATATAATGGAGCATTGTGAGGATTAGGGTTTGGAGCATTATGATGACAAGGGCCATTGAAAATTTTGATGACAAGGTCGTGAAGCATTGTGATGACAATGTCCTGGAGCATTGTGATGAAAAAACCATGGAGCCTTGTGATGACAAGTCTCATGGAGCATACTGATTAAAAGGGGAATGGAGCATTGTGATTACAGGGGTCTTGGAACATTGTGAAGACAAGGGCAGGGAGCATTGTGAGGAGAAGACCAAGGAGCATTCTGATGGCATGCGTCATTGAGCTTTGTGATGACAATGGCATGGACCATTGTGATTACATGGGACTTGGAGAATTGTGATGAAAAGGGCATGGATCATTGTGATGAAAAAGGCATGGAGCCTTGTCATGACAGGGTTCAAGGAGCATACAGACAACAAGTGTCAGGGAGCATGTTGATGACAAGTGTATTGAGCATTGCGATGAAGAAGGTCATGGAGCATTGTGATGAGATGACCATGGATAATTGTGATGACGAGCATCCTGGGGCATTGTGATGACAAGTGTTATGGAATATTGTGATCACAAGGGTTTGGAGCATTGTTATGACAGAGGTCATAGAACATTTTGATTTCGTTGTGATGACAATAGAATGAAGCATTATGATGATGGGCATAGTGCATTGTGATGACAGGGTTCATGGATCATTGAGATGAAAAGGGGCATAGAGCATTGTGATTACAGTGTTCTTGGAGCATTGTGATGAGAAGGGTCAAGGAGCTTTGTGATGACAAGGCCATGGAACATCGTGATGGCAGGGATCATGGAGCAGTGTTATGACAGGGGTAATGGAGCATTGTGATGGCAAGGGCTTGGATCATTGTGATGAGAAGGCCATGGAGCTATATGAAGACAAGGGCATGGAGCAATGTGATGAGAGCGTTCATGGAGCATTGTGATGACAATGACATGGAGCATTGTGATGCCAAGGGTCATGGATCTTTGTGATGACAAAGGTCATGGAGCATTGTGATGGCAAGGGCGTTGTGCATTGTGATGAGAAGGGCAGGGAGCATTCTGATGACAGGGTCATGGAGCAATTTGATGAAAAGTGTCATGGAACATTTTGATGACAGGTGTTATGGAACATTGTGATTTCAGGGATCATCGAACATTGTGATGATAAGTGCATGTAGCACTGTGATGACAGGAGTCATGGAACATTGTGATGACAGGGGTGAGGGAGTATTGTGACAAATAGTGATGTAGCATTGTGATATCAGTGGTGAGAGAGCATTTTGATGAGAAGTGCATGGAGCATTGTGATGACAAATTTTATGGAGCATTGTGATGACAATGTTGTGGAGCACTGTGATGACAAGCGCATGGTGCATTGTGATGACATGTGTCATGGAGCATTGTGCTGACAAGCGCATGGAGCATTGTGATGACAAGGGTCATGGAGCATTGTGCTGAGAAAGGCATAGAGCATTGTGATGACAAGGGTCAAAGAGCATTGTGATGAAAAGTTCATGGAGCATTGTGGTTACAAAGGTCACAGAGACTGTTGATGACGAGGGCATGGACCATTGTGATGACAAAGGTCATGAAGCATTGTGATGACTGGAGTCACGGAGCATTGTGATGATAGGGTTCATGGAGCATTGTGATAACAAGGGCATGGAGCATTTTGATGACAAGGGCATGGAACATTGGTCTAATAACTTTCATGGAGTATTGCGATGAGAGTTGGAATGGCACACTGTGATGACAAGGGCATGGAGCATTGTGATGACCAGGTCATGCCGTATTGTGAAGACAGGTGTCAGGGAGCATTGTGATCACATATGTAATGGCCCATTGTGATGAGGATGGCATGGAGCATTGTGATGCCAAGTGTCAGGGAGGATTCTGATGACAAAGGTATTGGAGCATTGTGATGACAATGGCTTGCAGCATTGTGATGACAAGGGTCAGGGAGCATCATGCTGACAAGTGCATGGAGAATTGTGATGACAAGGGTCATGGAGCATTCTGAGGACAAGCTTGTGGAGTATTTTGATGACAATGGCATGGAGCTTTGTGATGAAAATGGCATGGGGCATTGTGATGAAAAAGGCATGGAGCCTTTTCGTGACAGGGTTCAAGGAGCATTCTGATGACAAGTGTCAGGGAGCATTGTGATGACAAGTGTATTGAGAATTGTGGTGACAAAGGTCATGGAGCATTGTGATGAAAAGGGCATGGGGTATTGTGATGGCAGGCATCATGGAGCGTTGTGATGACAAGTGTTATGGAACATTGTGATCACAAGGGTTTGGAGCATTGTGATGACAGAGGTCATGGATCATTTGGATTTCAAGGAGAATGGAGCATTGTGATGACAAGGGCATGAAGCAATGTGATCCCAAAGTTCATGGAGGATTGTGATGACAATGGAAATGGAGTATTGTGATGACAAGTGCATAGAGCATTGTAATGACAAGGTCATGTAGCATTTTGCTGACAAAGGCATGGAACATTGTGATGACATGTGTCATGGAGCACTGTGATGACAAGCGTCAAGGAGCATTGTGAATACAGGGGTCATGGAGCATTGGGATGACAAGGGCATTGATCATTGTGATGACCAGGGTCATGGAGCACTGCGCTGAAAATGTTCATGGAGAGTTGTGATGACAGGTGTCATGTAGCATTGTGACGACAAGTTAATGGAGCATTGTGATGACAAGAGTCCTGGATCATTGTGTGGTCAGGTGTCATGGATTGTTGTGATGACAGTGGTCATGGAGCATTGTGATGATATTGGCAATGGAGCATTGTGATGAGAAGGTCGTGGAGCATTGGGCTGAAAATGTTCATGGATTATTGTGATGACAGGGGTCATGGAGCATTGTGATGACAAGGGAATGGATCATGGTGATGTCAAGGTCCTGGAACATTGTGATGAGAAGACCATGGAGACTTGTGATGGTAAGTCTCATGGAGCATTCTGATGAAAAGGGGCATGGAGCATTGTGATTACAGGGGTCTTGGAGCATTGTTATGACTAGGGCATAGAGCATTGTGATGAGAAGTCCATGGAGCATTCTGATGACATGTGTCATGGAGTTTTGTGATGAAAAGGGCATGCAGCATTGCGATTACAGGGACCTTGGAGCATTGTGATGAAATGGTCATGGATCATTGTGATGAAAAATGCATGGAAACTTGTCATGACAGGGTTCAAGGAGCATACTGACGACAAGGGTCAGGGAGCATTGTGATGACAAGTGTATTGAGCATTATGATGACAAAGATCATGGAGCATTGTGATGAGAAGACCATGGATAATTGTGATGATGAGCGTCATGGGGTGTTGTGATGATACGTGTTATGCAGCATTGTGATCACAAGGGTTTGGAGCATTATGATGACAGAGGTCATGCAGAATATTGATTTCATTGTGATGACAATAGCCTGAAGCATTATGATGATGGGCATGGTGCATTGTGATGACAGGGTTCATGGAGCATTGAGATGAAAAGGGGCATGGAGCATTGTGATGACAAGGGTCTTGGAGCATTGTGATGACAAGGGCATGGAGCATTGTGATGAGAAGGCCATGGAACATTATGATGACATGCGTCATGGAGCTTTGTGATGACAAGGGCATGGAGCATTGTGATATCAGGGGTCTTGAGCATTTTGATGAGAATTATCATGGAACCTTGTGATGACTAGGCCGTGGATCATTGTGATAGCAGGTGTCATGGTGCATTGTTATGACAGGGGTAATGGAGCATTGTGTTGAGAAAGGTATGGAACTTTGGTCTGAAATGTTTCATGGATTATTCTGATGAGAGTGGGCATGGAGCATTGTGATGACAAGGGCACGGAACACTGTGATACATGTGTCATGCAGGACTGTAATGACAAGGGCATGGAGCATTGTGATGAGAAGGGCATCGAGCATTGTGATGACAAGTGTCATGGAGCTGTGTGATGACAAGGGCATGGAGCAATGTGATGAGAGGGTTCATGGAGCATTGTGATGACAATGACATGGAGCATTGTGATGCCAAGGGTCTTGGAGCTTTGTGATGACAAGTCATGGAGCATTTTGATGAGAAGGGCAGGGAGCATTTTGATGACCGGGTCATGCAGCAATTTGATAAAAAGTGTAATGGAACATTTTGATGGCAGTGGTTATAGAACATTTTGATGGCAGGGGTCTTGGAGCTTTGGGATGGAAAGGGTCATGGAGCATTTTGATGACAGGGCTTATGGAACATTGTGCTGGCAGGGGTCATGGAACATTGTGATGATAAGGGGATGTAGCATTGTGATGACAGGGTCATGGAACATTGTGATTACAAGGATGAGGGTGTATTGTGATGACTAGTGATGGAACATTGTGACATCTCTGGTGAGAGAGCATTTTGATGAGAAGTGCATGGACCATTGTGATTACAAGGTTTATGGAGCATTGCAATGACAAGTTTTGGAACGTTGTGATGAAATGTGCGTGGCACATTCTGATGACAATGGTCATGGAGCATTGTTCTGACAAAGACATGGAGCATTGTGATGACAAGTTTCTCAGAGAATTGTGATGAAAAGTTCATGGAGCATTGTGGTTACAAAGGTCACAGAGCCTTGTGATGACGCGGGCATGGACCATTGTGATGACAAACGTTATGAAGCATTGTGATGACAGGGGTCATGGAGCATTGTGATTACAAGGGTATGGAGCATTGTGATGACAGTGGCATGGAGCATTGGTCTGACAATTTCATAGATTATTGTGATGAGAGTGGGCATGGAGCATTGTGATGATAAGGTCATGGAGTATTGTGAAGACAGGTGTCTGGGAGCATTGTGATGACTTATGTCATGGTCCATGGCGATGACAATAGCATGGAGCTTTGTGATACCAAATGTAATGGAGGATTGTGATGACAAATATAATGGAGCATTGTGAGGATTAGGGTTTGGAGCATTATGATGACAAGGGCCATTGAAAATTTTGATGACAAGGTCGTGAAGCATTGTGATGACAAGGTCCTGGAGCATTGTGATGAAAAAACGATGGAGCCTTGTGATGACAAGTCTCATGGAGCATACTGATTAAAAGGGGAATGGAGCATTGTGATTACAGGGGTCTTGGAACATTGTGAAGACATGGGCAGGGAGCATTGTGAGGAGAAGACCAAGGAGCATTCTGATGGCATGCGTCATTGAGCTTTGTGATGACAATGGCATGGACCATTGTGATTACATGGGACTTGGAGAATTGTGATGAAAAGAGTATGGATCATTGTGATGAAAAAGGCATGGAGCCTTGTCATGACAGGGTTCAAGGAGCATACAGACAACAAGTGTCAGGGAGCATGGTGATGACAAGTGTATTGAGCATTGCGATGACGAAGGTCATGGAGCATTGTGATGAGATGACCATGGATAATTGTGATGACGAGCATCCTGGGGCATTGTGATGACAAGTGTTATGGAATATTGTGATCACAAGGGTTTGGAGCATTGTTATGACAGAGGTCATGGAACATTTTGATTTCGTTGTGATGACAATAGCATGAAGCATTATGATGATGGGCATAGTGCATTGTGATGACAGGGTTCATGGATCATTGAGATGAAAAGGGGCATAGAGCATTGTGATTACAGTGTTTTTGGAGCATTGTGATGAGAAGGGTCAAGGAGCTTTGTGATGACAAGGCCATGGAACATCGTGATGGCAGGGATCATGGAGCATTGTTATGACAGGGGTAATGGAGCATTGTGATGGCAAGGGCTTGGATCATTGTGATGAGAAGGCCATGGAGCATTCTGATGACATGTGTCATGGAGCTATGTGAAGACAAGGGCATGGAGCAATGTGATGAGAGCGTTCAAGGAGCATTGTGATGACAATGACATGGAGCATTGTGATGCCAAGGGTCATGGATCTTTGTGATGACAAAGGTCATGGAGCATTGTGATGGCAAGGGCGTTGTGCATTGTGATGAGAAGGGCAGGGAGCATTCTGATGACAGGGTCATGGAGCAATTTGATGAAAAGTGTCATGGAACATTTTGATGACAGGTGTTATGGAACATTGTGATTTCAGGGATCATCGAACATTGTGATGATAAGTGCATGTAGCATTGTGATGACAGGAGTCATGGAACACTGTGATGACAGGGGTGAGGGAGTATTGTGACAAATAGTGATGTAGCATTGTGATATCAGTGGTGAGAGAGCATTTTGATGAGAAGTGCATGGAGCATTGTGATGACAAATTTTATGGAGCATTGTGATGACAATGTTGTGGAGCACTGTGATGACAAGCACATGGTGCATTGTGATGACATGTGTCATGGAGCATTGTGCTGACAAGCGCATGGAGCATTGTGATGACAAGGGTCATGGAGCATTGTGCTGAGAAAGGCATAGAGCATTGTGATGACAAGGGTCAAAGAGCATTGTGATGAAAAGTTCATGGAGCATTGTGGTTACAAAGGTCACAGAGACTGTTGATGACGAGGGCATGGACCATTGTGATGACAAAGGTCATGAAGCATTGTGATGACTGGAGTCACGGAGCATTGTGATGATAGGGGTCATGGAGCATTGTGATAACAAGGGCATGGAGCATTGTGATGACAAGGGCATGGAACATTGGTCTAATAAGTTTCATGGATTATTGCGATGAGAGTTGGAATGGCACACTGTGATGACAAGGGCATGGAGCATTGTGATGACCAGGTCATGCCGTATTGTGAAGACAGGTGTCAGGGAGCATTGTGATCACATATGTAATGGCCCATTGTGATGAGGATGGCATGGAGCATTGTGATGCCAAGTGTCAGGGAGGATTCTGATGACAAAGGTATTGGAGCACTGTGATGACAATGGCTTGCAGCATTGTGATGACAAGGGTTAGGGAGCATTGTGCTGACAAGTGCATGGAGAATTGTGATGACAAGGGTCATGGAGCATTCTGAGGACAAGCTTGTGGAGTATTTTGATGACAATGGCATGGAGCATTGTGATGAAAATGGCATGGGGCATTGTGATGAAAAAGGCATGGAGCCTTTTCGTGACAGGGTTCAAGGAGCATTCTGATGACAAGTGTCAGGGAGCATTGTGATGACAAGTGTATTGAGAATTGTGGTGACAAAGGTCATGGAGCATTGTGATGAAAAGGGCATGGAGTATTGTGATGACAGGCATCATGGAGCGTTGTGATGACAAGTGTTATGGAACATTGTGATCACAAGGGTTTGGAGCATTGTGATGACAGAGGTCATGGATCATTTGGATTTCAAGGAGAATGGAGCATTGTGATGACAAGGGCATGAAGCAATGTGATCCCAAAGTTCATGGAGGATTGTGATGACAATGGAAATGGAGTATTGTGATGACAAGTGCATAGAGCATTGTAATGACAAGGTCATGTAGCATTTTGCTGACAAAGGCATGGAGCATTGTGATGACATGTGTCATGGAGCACTGTGATGACAAGCGTCAAGGAGCATTGTGAATACAGGGGTCATGGAGCATTGGGATGACAAGGGCATTGATCATTGTGATGACAAGGGTCATGGAGCACTGGGCTGAAAATGTTCATGGAGAGTTGTGATGACAGGTGTCATGTAGCATTGTGACGACAAGTTAATGGAGCATTGTGATGACAAGAGTCCTGGATCATTGTGTGGTCAGGTGTCATGGATTGTTGTGATGACAGTGGTCATGGAGCATTGTGATGATATTGGCAATGGAGCATTGTGATGAGAGGGTCGTGGAGCATTGGGCTGAAAATGTTCATGGATTATTGTGATGACAGGGGTCATGGAGCATTGTGATGACAAGGGAATGGATCATGGTGATGTCAAGGTCCTGGAACATTGTGATGAGAAGACCATGGAGACTTGTGATGGCAAGTCTCATGGAGCATTCTGATGAAAAGGGGCATGGAGCATTGTGATTACAGGGGTCTTGGAGCATTGTTATGACTAGGGCATAGAGCATTGTGATGAGAAGGCCACGGAGCATTCTGATGACATGCGTCATGGAGTTTTGTGATGAAAAGGGCATGCAGCATTGTGATTACAGGGACCTTGGAGCATTGTGATGAAATGGTCATGGATCATTGTGATGAAAAATGCATGGAAACTTTTCATGACAGGGTTCAAGGAGCATACTGACGACAAGGGTCAGGGAGCATTGTGATGACAAGTGTATTGAGCATTATGATGACAAAGATCATGGAGCATTGTGATGAGAAGACCATGGATAATTGTGATGATGAGCGTCATGGGGTGTTGTGATGATACGTGTTATGCAGCATTGTGATCACAAGGGTTTGGAGCATTATGATGACAGAGGTCATGCAGAATATTGATTTCATTGTGATGACAATAGCCTGAAGCATTATGATGATGGGCATGGTGCATTGTGATGACAGGGTTCATGGAGCATTGAGATGAAAAGGGGCATGGAGCATTGTGATGACAAGGGTCTTGGAGCATTGTGATGACAAGGGCATGGAGCATTGTGATGAGAAGGCCATGGAACATTATGATGACATGCGTCATGGAGCTTTGTGATGACAAGGGCATGGAGCATTGTGATATCAGGGGTCTTGAGCATGTGATGAGAATTATCATGGAACCTTGTGATGACTAGGCCGTGGATCATTGTGATAGCAGGTGTCATGGTGCATTGTTATGACAGGGGTAATGGAGCATTGTGATGAGAAGGGTATGGAACTTTGGTGTGAAATGTTTCATGGATTATTGTGATGAGAGTGGGCATGGAGCATTGTGATGACAAGGGCACGGAACACTGTGATACATGTGTCATGCAGGACTGTAATGACAAGGGCATGGAGCATTGTGATGAGAAGGGCATCGAGCATTGTGATGACAAGTGTCATGGAGCTGTGTGATGACAAGGGCATGGAGCAATGTGATGAGAGGGTTCATGGAGCATTGTGATGACAATGACATGGAGCATTGTGATGCCAAGGGTCTTGGAGCTTTGTGATGACAAGTCATGGAGCATTTTGATGAGAAGGGCAGGGAGCATTTTGATGACCGGGTCATGCAGCAATTTGATAAAAAGTGTAATGGAACATTTTGATGGCAGGGGTTATAGAACATTGTGATGTCAGGGGTCTTGGAGCTTTGGGATGGAAAGGGTCATGGAGCATTTTGATGACAGGGCTTATGGAACATTGTGCTGGCTGGGGTCATGGAACATTGTGATGATAAGGGGATGTAGCATTGTGATGACAGGGTCATGGAACATTGTGATTACAAGGATGAGGGTGTATTGTGATGACTAGTGATGGAACATTGTGACATCTCTGGTGAGAGAGCATTTTGATGAGAAGTGCATGGACCATTGTGATTACAAGGTTTATGGAGCATTGCAATGACAAGGTTTGGAACGTTGTGATGAAATGTGCGTGGCACATTCTGATGACAATGGTCATGGAGCACTGTTCTGACAAAGACATGGAGCATTGTGATGACAAGTTTCTCAGAGAATTGTGATGAAAAGTTCATGGAGCATTGTGGTTACAAAGGACACAGAGCCTTGTGATGACGCGGGCATGGACCATTGTGATGACAAACGTTATGAAGCATTGTGATGACTGGAGTCACGGAGCATTGTGATGACAGGGGTCATGGAGCATTGTGATGACAAGGGCATGGAGCATTGTGATGACAGTGGCATGGAGCATTGGTCTGACAAGTTTCATAGATTATTGTGATGAGAGTGGGCATGGTGCATTGTGATGACAAGGGCATGGAGCATTGTGATGATAAGGTCATGGAGTATTGTGAAGACAGGTGTCAGGGAGCATTGTGATGACTTATGTCATGGTCCATGGCGATGACAATGGCATGGAGCTTTGTGATACCAAATGTAATGGAGGATTGTGATGACAAATATAATGGAGCATTGTGAGGATTAGGGTTTGGAGCCTTATGATGACAAGGGCCATTGAAAATTTTGATGACAAGGTCGTGAAGCATTGTGATGACAAGGTCCTGGAGCATTGTGATGAAAAAACGAAGGAGCCTTGTGATGACAAGTCTCATGGAGCATACTGATTAAAAGGGGAATGGAGCATTGTGATTACAGGGGTCTTGGAACATTGTGAAGACAAGGGCAGGGAGCATTGTGAGGAGAAGACCAAGGAGCATTCTGATGGCATGCGTCATTGAGCTTTGTGATGACAATGGCATGGACCATTGTGATTACATGGGACTTGGAGAATTGTGATGAAAAGGGCATGGATCATTGTGATGAAAAAGGCATGGAGCCTTGTCATGACAGGGTTCAAGGAGCATACAGACAACAAGTGTCAGGGAGCATGGTGATGACAAGTGTATTGAGCATTGCGATGACGAAGGTCATGGAGCATTGTGATGAGATGACCATGGATAATTGTGATGACGAGCATCCTGGGGCATTGTGATGACAAGTGTTATGGAATATTGTGATCACAAGGGTTTGGAGCATTGTTATGACAGAGGTCATGGAACATTTTGATTTCGTTGTGATGACAATAGCATGAAGCATTATGATGATGGGCATAGTGCATTGTGATGACAGGGTTCATGGATCATTGAGATGAAAAGGGGCATAGAGCATTGTGATTACAGTGTTTTTGGAGCATTGTGATGAGAAGGGTCAAGGAGCTTTCTGATGACAAGGCCATGGAATATCGTGATGGCAGGGATCATGGAGCATTGTTATGACAGGGGTAATGGAGCATTGTGATGGCAAGGGCTTGGATCATTGTGATGAGAAGGCCATGGAGCATTCTGATGACATGTGTCATGGAGCTATGTGAAGACAAGGGCATGGAGCAATGTGATGAGAGCGTTCAAGGAGCATTGTGATGACAATGACATGGAGCATTGTGATGCCAAGGGTCATGGATCTTTGTGATGACAAAGGTCCTGGAGCATTGTGATGGCAAGGGCGTTGTGCATTGTGATGAGAAGGGCAGGGAGCATTCTGATGACAGGGTCATGGAGCAATTTGATGAAAAGTGTCATGGAACATTTTGATGACAGGTGTTATGGAACATTGTGATTTCAGGGATCATCGAACATTGTGATGATAAGTGCATGTAGCATTGTGATGACAGGAGTCATGGAACACTGTGATGACAGGGGTGAGGGAGTATTGTGACAAATAGTGATGTAGCATTGTGATATCAGTGGTGAGAGAGCATTTTGATGAGAAGTGCATGGAGCATTGTGATTACAAATTTTATGGAGCATTGTGATGACAATGTTGTGGAGCACTGTGATGACAAGCGCATGGTGCATTGTGATGACATGTGTCATGGAGCATTGTGCTGACAAGCGCATGGAGCATTGTGATGACAAGGTTCATGGAGCATTGTGCTGAGAAAGGCATAGAGCATTGTGATGACAAGGGTCAAAGAGCATTGTGATGAAAAGTTCATGGAGCATTGTGGTTAAAAAGGTCACAGAGAGTGTTGATGACGAGGGCATGGACCATTGTGATGACAAAGGTCATGAAGCATTTTGATGACTGGAGTCACGGAGCATTGTGATGATAGGTGTCATGGAGCATTGTGATAACAAGGGCATGGAGCATTGTGATGACAAGGGCATGGAACATTGGTCTAATAACTTTCATGGAGTATTGCGATGAGAGTTGGAATGGCACACTGTGATGACAAGGGCATGGAGCATTGTGATGACCAGGTCATGCCGTATTGTGAAGACAGGTGTCAGGGAGCATTGTGATCACATATGTAATGGCCCATTGTGATGAGGATGGCATGGAGCATTGTGATGCCAAGTGTCAGGGAGGATTCTGATGACAAAGGTATTGGAGCATTGTGATGACAATGGCTTGCAGCATTGTGATGACAAGGGTCAGGGAGCATTGTGCTGACAAGTGCATGGAGCATTGTGATGACAAGGGTCATGGAGCATTCTGATGACAAGCTTGTGGAGTATTTTGATGACAATGGCATGGAGCATTGTGATGAAAATTGCATGGGGCATTGTGATGAAAAAGGCATGGAGCCTTTTCGTGACAGGGTTCAAGGAACATTCTGATGACAAGTGTCAGGAAGCATTGTGATGACAAGTGTATTGAGAATTGTGGTGACAAAGGTCATGGAGCATTGTGATGAAAAGGGCATGGAGTATTGTGATGACAGGCATCATGGAGCGTTGTGATGACAAGTGTTATGGAACATTGTGATCACAAGGGTTTGGAGCATTGTGATGACAGAGGTCATGGGTCATTTGGATTTCAAGGAGAATGGAGCATTGTGATGACAAGGGCATGAAGCAATGTGATCCCAAAGTTCATGGAGGATTGTGATGACAATGGAAATGGAGTATTGTGATGACAAGTGCATAGAGTATTATAATGACAAGGTCATGTAGCATTTTGCTGACAAAGGCATGGAGCATTGTGATGACATGTGTCATGGACCACTGTGATGACAAGCGTCAAGGAGCATTGTGAATACAGGGGTCATGGAGCATTGGGATGACAAGGGCATTGATCATTGTGATGACAAGGGTCATGGAGCACTGCGCTGAAAATGTTCATGGAGAGTTGTGATGACAGGTGTCATGTAGCATTGTGACGACAAGTTAATGGAGCATTGTGATGACAAGAGTCCTGGATCATTGTGTGGTCAGGTGTCATGGATTGTTGTGATGACAGTGGTCATGGAGCATTGTGATGATATTGGCAATGGAGCATTGTGATGAGAAGGTCGTGGAGCATTGGGCTGAAAATGTTCATGGATTATTGTGATGACAGGGGTCATGGAGCATTGTGATGACAAGGGAATGGATCATGGTGATGTCAAGGTCCTGGAAGATTGTGATGAGAAGACCATGGAGACTTGTGATGGTAAGTCTCATGGAGCATTCTGATGAAAAGGGGCATGGAGCATTGTGATGACAAGGGCATGGAGCATTGTGATGACAGTGGCATGGAGCATTGGTCTGACAATTTCATAGATTATTGTGATGAGAGTGGGCATGGTGCATTGTGATGACAAGGGCATGGAGCATTGTGATGATAAGGTCATGGAGTATTGTGAAGACAGGTGTCAGGGAGCATTGTGATGACTTATGTCATGGTCCATGGCGATGACAATGGCATGGAGCTTTGTGATACCAAATGTAATGGAGGATTGTGATGACAAATATAATGGAGCATTGTGAGGATTAGGGTTTGGAGCCTTATGATGACAAGGGCCATTGAAAATTTTGATGACAAGGTCGTGAAGCATTGTGATGACAAAGTCCTGGAGCATTGTGATGAAAAAACGAAGGAGCCTTGTGATGACAAGTCTCATGGAGCATACTGATTAAAAGGGGAATGGAGCATTGTGATTACAGGGGTCTTGGAACATTATGAAGACAAGGGCAGGGAGCATTGTGAGGAGAAGACCAAGGAGCATTCTGATGGCATGCGTCATTGAGCTTTGTGATGACAATGGCATGGACCATTGTGATTACATGGGACTTGGAGAATTGTGATGAAAAGGGCATGGATCATTGTGATGAAAAAGGCATGGAGCCTTGTCATGACAGGGTTCAAGGAGCATACAGACAACAAGTGTCAGGGAGCATGGTGATGACAAGTGTATTGAGCATTGCGATGACGAAGGTCATGGAGCATTGTGATGAGATGACCATGGATAATTGTGATGACGAGCATCCTGGGGCATTGTGATGACAAGTGTTATGGAATATTGTGATCACAAGGGTTTGGAGCATTGTTATGACAGAGGTCATGGAACATTTTGATTTCGTTGTGATGACAATAGCATGAAGCATTATGATGATGGGCATAGTGCATTGTGATGACAGGGTTCATGGATCATTGAGATGAAAAGGGGCATAGAGCATTGTGATTACAGTGTTTTTGGAGCATTGTGATGAGAAGGGTCAAGGAGCTTTGTGATGACAAGGCCATGGAACATCGTGATGGCAGGGATCATGGAGCATTGTTATGACAGTGGTAATGGAGCATTGTGATGGCAAGGGCTTGGATCATTGTGATGAGAAGGCCATGGAGCATTCTGATGACATGTGTCATGGAGCTATATGAAGACAAGGGCATGGAGCAATGTGATGAGAGCATTCAAGGAGCATTGTGATGACAATGACATGGAGCATTGTGATGCCAAGGGTCATGGATCTTTGTGATGACAAAGGTCATGGAGCATTGTGATGGCAAGGGCGTTGTGCATTGTGATGAGAAGGGCAGGGAGCATTCTGATGACAGGGTCATGGAGCAATTTGATGAAAAGTGTCATGGAACATTTTGATGACAGGTGTTATGGAACATTGTGATTTCAGGGATCATCGAACATTGTGATGATAAGTGCATGTAGCATTGTGATGACAGGAGTCATGGAACACTGTGATGACAGGGGTGAGGGAGTATTGTGACAAATAGTGATGTAGCATTGTGATATCAGTGGTGAGAGAGCATTTTGATGAGAAGTGCATGGAGCATTGTGATTACAAATTTTATGGAGCATTGTGATGACAATGTTGTGGAGCACTGTGATGACAAGCGCATGGTGCATTGTGATGACATGTGTCATGGAGCATTGTGCTGACAAGCGCATGGAGCATTGTGATGACAAGGTTCATGGAGCATTGTGCTGAGAAAGGCATAGAGCATTGTGATGACAAGGGTCAAAGAGCATTGTGATGAAAAGTTCATGGAGCATTGTGGTTAAAAAGGTCACAGAGAGTGTTGATGACGAGGGCATGGACCATTGTGATGACAAAGGTCATGAAGCATTTTGATGACTGTAGTCACGGAGCATTGTGATGATAGGTGTCATGGAGCATTGTGATAACAAGGGCATGGAGCATTGTGATGACAAGGGCATGGAACATTGGTCTAATAACTTTCATGGAGTATTGCGATGAGAGTTGGAATGGCACACTGTGATGACAAGGGCATGGAGCATTGTGATGACCAGGTCATGCCGTATTGTGAAGACAGGTGTCAGGGAGCATTGTGATCACATATGTAATGGCCCATTGTGATGAGGATGGCATGGAGCATTGTGATGCCAAGTGTCAGGGAGGATTCTGATGACAAAGGTATTGGAGCATTGTGATGACAATGGCTTGCAGCATTGTGATGACAAGGGTCAGGGAGCATTGTGCTGACAAGTGCATGGAGCATTGTGATGACAAGGGTCATGGAGCATTCTGATGACAAGCTTGTGGAGTATTTTGATGACAATGGCATGGAGCATTGTGATGAAAATTGCATGGGGCATTGTGATGAAAAAGGCATGGAGCCTTTTCGTGACAGGGTTCAAGGAGCATTCTGATGACAAGTGTCAGGAAGCATTGTGATGACAAGTGTATTGAGAATTGTGGTGACAAAGGTCATGGAGCATTGTGATGAAAAGGGCATGGAGTATTGTGATGACAGGCATCATGGAGCGTTGTGATGACAAGTGTTATGGAACATTGTGATCACAAGGGTTTGGAGCATTGTGATGACAGAGGTCATGGGTCATTTGGATTTCAAGGAGAATGGAGCATTGTGATGACAAGGGCATGAAGCAATGTGATCCCAAAGTTCATGGAGGATTGTGATGACAATGGAAATGGAGTATTGTGATGACAAGTGCATAGAGCATTATAATGACAAGGTCATGTAGCATTTTGCTGACAAAGGCATGGAGCATTGTGATGACATGTGTCATGGACCACTGTGATGACAAGCGTCAAGGAGCATTGTGAATACAGGGGTCATGGAGCATTGGGATGACAAGGGCATTGATCATTGTGATGACAAGGGTCATGG
Organism: Mesoplodon densirostris; assembly: GCF_025265405.1. Lineage (NCBI taxonomy): Eukaryota > Metazoa > Chordata > Mammalia > Artiodactyla > Ziphiidae > Mesoplodon > Mesoplodon densirostris. The sequence continues at coordinate 126,838,283 of NC_082661.1, forward strand.
AGCACTGCGCTGAAAATGTTCATGGAGAGTTGTGATGACAGGTGTCATGTAGCATTGTGACGACAAGTTAATGGAGCATTGTGATGACAAGAGTCCTGGATCATTGTGTGGTCAGGTGTCATGGATTGTTGTGATGACAGTGGTCATGGAGCATTGTGATGATATTGGCAATGGAGCATTGTGATGAGAAGGTCGTGGAGCATTGGGCTGAAAATGTTCATGGATTATTGTGATGACAGGGGTCATGGAGCATTGTGATGACAAGGGAATGGATCATGGTGATGTCAAGGTCCTGGAAGATTGTGATGAGAAGACCATGGAGACTTGTGATGGTAAGTCTCATGGAGCATTCTGATGAAAAGGGGCATGGAGCATTGTGATTACAGGGGTCTTGGAGCATTGTTATGACTAGGGCATAGAGCATTGTGATGAGAAGTCCATGGAGCATTCTGATGACATGCGTCATGGAGTTTTGTGATGAAAAGGGCATGCAGCATTGTGATTACAGGGACCTTGGAGCATTGTGATGAAATGGTCATGGATCATTGTGATGAAAAATGCATGGAAACTTGTCATGACAGGGTTCAAGGAGCATACTGACGACAAGGGTCAGGGAGCATTGTGATGACAAGTGTATTGAGCATTATGATGACAAAGATCATGGAGCATTGTGATGAGAAGACCATGGATAATTGTGATGATGAGCGTCATGGGGTGTTGTGATGATACGTGTTATGCAGCATTGTGATCACAAGGGTTTGGAGCATTATGATGACAGAGGTCATGCAGAATATTGATTTCATTGTGATGACAATAGCCTGAAGCATTATGATGATGGGCATGGTGCATTGTGATGACAGGGTTCATGGAGCATTGAGATGAAAAGGGGCATGGAGCATTGTGATGACAAGGGTCTTGGAGCATTGTGATGACAAGGGCATGGAGCATTGTGATGAGAAGGCCATGGAACATTATGATGACATGCGTCACGGAGCTTTGTGATGACAAGGGCATGGAGCATTGTGATATCAGGGGTCTTGAGCATTGTGATGAGAATTATCATGGAACCTTGTGATGACTAGGCCGTGGATCATTGTGATAGCAGGTGTCATGGTGCATTGTTATGACAGGGGTAATGGAGCATTGTGATGAGAAAGGTATGGAACTTTGGTGTGAAATGTTTCATGGATTATTGTGATGAGAGTGGGCATGGAGCATTGTGATGACAAGGGCACGGAACACTCTGATACATGTGTCATGCAGGACTGTAATGACAAGGGCATGGAGCATTGTGATGAGAAGGGCATCGAGCATTGTGATGACAAGTGTCATGGAGCTGTGTGATGACAAGGGCATGGAGCAATGTGATGAGAGGGTTCATGGAGCATTGTGATGACAATCACATGTAGCATTGTGATGGCAAGGGTCTTGGAGCTTTGTGATGACAAGTCATGGAGCATTTTGATGAGAAGGGCAGGGAACATTTTGATGACCGGGTCATGCAGCAATTTGATAAAAAGTGTAATGGAACATTTTGATGGCAGGGGTTATAGAACATTGTGATGTCAGGGGTCTTGGAACTTTGGGATGGAAAGGGTCATGGAGCATTTTGATGACATGGCTTATGGAACATTGTGCTGGCAGGGGTCATGGAACATTGTGATGATAAGGGGATGTAGCATTGTTATGACAGGTTCATGGAACATTGTGATTACAAGGATGAGGGTGTATTGTGATGACTAGTGATGGAACATTGTGACATCTCTGGTGAGAGAGCATTTTGATGAGAAGTGCATGGACCATTGTGATTACAAGGTTTATGGAGCATTGCAATGACAAGGTTTGGAACGTTGTGATGAAATGTGCGTGGCACATTCTGATGACAATGGTCATGGAGCATTGTTCTGACAAAGACATGGAGCATTGTGATGACAAGTTTCTCAGAGAATTGTGATGAAAAGTTCATGGAGCATTGTGGTTACAAAGGTCACAGAGCCTTGTGATGACGCGGGCATGGACCATTGTGATGACAAACGTTATGAAGCATTGTGATGACTGGAGTCACAGAGCATTGAGATGACAGGGGTCATGGAGCATTGTGATGACAAGGGCATGGAGCATTGTGATGACAGTGGCATGGAACATTGGTCTGACAATTTCATAGATTACTGTGATGAGAGTGGGCATGGTGCATTGTGATGACAAGGGCATGGAGCATTGTGATGATAAGGTCATGGAGTATTGTGAAGACAGGTGTCAGGGAGCATTGTGATGACTTATGTCATGGTCCATGGCGATGACAATGGCATGGAGCTTTGTGATACCAAATGTAATGGAGGATTGTGATGACAAATATAATGGAGCATTGTGAGGATTAGGGTTTGGAGCATTATGATGACAAGGGCCATTGAAAATTTTGATGACAAGGTCGTGAAGCATTGTGATGACAATGTCCTGGAGCATTGTGATGAAAAAACCATGGAGCCTTGTGATGACAAGTCTCATGGAGCATACTGATTAAAAGGGGAATGGAGCATTGTGATTACAGGGGTCTTGGAACATTGTGAAGACAAGGGCAGGGAGCATTGTGAGGAGAAGACCAAGGAGCATTCTGATGGCATGCGTCATTGAGCTTTGTGATGACAATGGCATGGACCATTGTGATTACATGGGACTTGGAGAATTGTGATGAAAAGGGCATGGATCATTGTGATGAAAAAGGCATGGAGCCTTGTCATGACAGGGTTCAAGGAGCATACAGACAACAAGTGTCAGGGAGCATGTTGATGACAAGTGTATTGAGCATTGCGATGACGAAGGTCATGGAGCATTGTGATGAGATGACCATGGATAATTGTGATGACGAGCATCCTGGGGCATTGTGATGACAAGTGTTATGGAATATTGTGATCACAAGGGTTTGGAGCATTGTTATGACAGAGGTCATAGAACATTTTGATTTCGTTGTGATGACAATAGAATGAAGCATTATGATGATGGGCATAGTGCATTGTGATGACAGGGTTCATGGATCATTGAGATGAAAAGGGGCATAGAGCATTGTGATTACAGTGTTCTTGGAGCATTGTGATGAGAAGGGTCAAGGAGCTTTGTGATGACAAGGCCATGGAACATCGTGATGGCAGGGATCATGGAGCAGTGTTATGACAGGGGTAATGGAGCATTGTGATGGCAAGGGCTTGGATCATTGTGATGAGAAGGCCATGGAGCTATATGAAGACAAGGGCATGGAGCAATGTGATGAGAGCGTTCATGGAGCATTGTGATGACAATGACATGGAGCATTGTGATGCCAAGGGTCATGGATCTTTGTGATGACAAAGGTCATGGAGCATTGTGATGGCAAGGGCGTTGTGCATTGTGATGAGAAGGGCAGGGAGCATTCTGATGACAGTGTCATGGAGCAATTTGATGAAAAGTGTCATGGAACATTTTGATGACAGGTGTTATGGAACATTGTGATTTCAGGGATCATCGAACATTGTGATGATAAGTGCATGTAGCACTGTGATGACAGGAGTCATGGAACATTGTGATGACAGGGGTGAGGGAGTATTGTGACAAACAGTGATGTAGCATTGTGATATCAGTGGTGAGAGAGCATTTTGATGAGAAGTGCATGGAGCATTGTGATGACAAATTTTATGGAGCATTGTGATGACAATGTTGTGGAGCACTGTGATGACAAGCGCATGGTGCATTGTGATGACATGTGTCATGGAGCATTGTGCTGACAAGCGCATGGAGCATTGTGATGACAAGGGTCATGGAGCATTGTGCTGAGAAAGGCATAGAGCATTGTGATGACAAGGGTCAAAGAGCATTGTGATGAAAAGTTCATGGAGCATTGTGGTTACAAAGGTCACAGAGACTGTTGATGACGAGGGCATGGACCATTGTGATGACAAAGGTCATGAAGCATTGTGATGACTGGAGTCACGGAGCATTGTGATGATAGGGTTCATGGAGCATTGTGATAACAAGGGCATGGAGCATTTTGATGACAAGGGCATGGAACATTGGTCTAATAACTTTCATGGAGTATTGCGATGAGAGTTGGAATGGCACACTGTGATGACAAGGGCATGGAGCATTGTGATGACCAGGTCATGCCGTATTGTGAAGACAGGTGTCAGGGAGCATTGTGATCACATATGTAATGGCCCATTGTGATGAGGATGGCATGGAGCATTGTGATGCCAAGTGTCAGGGAGGATTCTGATGACAAAGGTATTGGAGCATTGTGATGACAATGGCTTGCAGCATTGTGATGACAAGGGTCAGGGAGCATCATGCTGACAAGTGCATGGAGAATTGTGATGACAAGGGTCATGGAGCATTCTGAGGACAAGCTTGTGGAGTATTTTGATGACAATGGCATGGAGCTTTGTGATGAAAATGGCATGGGGCATTGTGATGAAAAAGGCATGGAGCCTTTTCGTGACAGGGTTCAAGGAGCATTCTGATGACAAGTGTCAGGGAGCATTGTGATGACAAGTGTATTGAGAATTGTGGTGACAAAGGTCATGGAGCATTGTGATGAAAAGGGCATGGGGTATTGTGATGGCAGGCATCATGGAGCGTTGTGATGACAAGTGTTATGGAACATTGTGATCACAAGGGTTTGGAGCATTGTGATGACAGAGGTCATGGATCATTTGGATTTCAAGGAGAATGGAGCATTGTGATGACAAGGGCATGAAGCAATGTGATCCCAAAGTTCATGGAGGATTGTGATGACAATGGAAATGGAGTATTGTGATGACAAGTGCATAGAGCATTGTAATGACAAGGTCATGTAGCATTTTGCTGACAAAGGCATGGAACATTGTGATGACATGTGTCATGGAGCACTGTGATGACAAGCGTCAAGGAGCATTGTGAATACAGGGGTCATGGAGCATTGGGATGACAAGGGCATTGATCATTGTGATGACCAGGGTCATGGAGCACTGCGCTGAAAATGTTCATGGAGAGTTGTGATGACAGGTGTCATGTAGCATTGTGACGACAAGTTAATGGAGCATTGTGATGACAAGAGTCCTGGATCATTGTGTGGTCAGGTGTCATGGATTGTTGTGATGACAGTGGTCATGGAGCATTGTGATGATATTGGCAATGGAGCATTGTGATGAGAAGGTCGTGGAGCATTGGGCTGAAAATGTTCATGGATTATTGTGATGACAGGGGTCATGGAGCATTGTGATGACAAGGGAATGGATCATGGTGATGTCAAGGTCCTGGAACATTGTGATGAGAAGACCATGGAGACTTGTGATGGTAAGTCTCATGGAGCATTCTGATGAAAAGGGGCATGGAGCATTGTGATTACAGGGGTCTTGGAGCATTGTTATGACTAGGGCATAGAGCATTGTGATGAGAAGTCCATGGAGCATTCTGATGACATGTGTCATGGAGTTTTGTGATGAAAAGGGCATGCAGCATTGCGATTACAGGGACCTTGGAGCATTGTGATGAAATGGTCATGGATCATTGTGATGAAAAATGCATGGAAACTTGTCATGACAGGGTTCAAGGAGCATACTGACGACAAGGGTCAGGGAGCATTGTGATGACAAGTGTATTGAGCATTATGATGACAAAGATCATGGAGCATTGTGATGAGAAGACCATGGATAATTGTGATGATGAGCGTCATGGGGTGTTGTGATGATACGTGTTATGCAGCATTGTGATCACAAGGGTTTGGAGCATTATGATGACAGAGGTCATGCAGAATATTGATTTCATTGTGATGACAATAGCCTGAAGCATTATGATGATGGGCATGGTGCATTGTGATGACAGGGTTCATGGAGCATTGAGATGAAAAGGGGCATGGAGCATTGTGATGACAAGGGTCTTGGAGCATTGTGATGACAAGGGCATGGAGCATTGTGATGAGAAGGCCATGGAACATTATGATGACATGCGTCATGGAGCTTTGTGATGACAAGGGCATGGAGCATTGTGATATCAGGGGTCTTGAGCATTTTGATGAGAATTATCATGGAACCTTGTGATGACTAGGCCGTGGATCATTGTGATAGCAGGTGTCATGGTGCATTGTTATGACAGGGGTAATGGAGCATTGTGTTGAGAAAGGTATGGAACTTTGGTCTGAAATGTTTCATGGATTATTCTGATGAGAGTGGGCATGGAGCATTGTGATGACAAGGGCACGGAACACTGTGATACATGTGTCATGCAGGACTGTAATGACAAGGGCATGGAGCATTGTGATGAGAAGGGCATCGAGCATTGTGATGACAAGTGTCATGGAGCTGTGTGATGACAAGGGCATGGAGCAATGTGATGAGAGGGTTCATGGAGCATTGTGATGACAATGACATGGAGCATTGTGATGCCAAGGGTCTTGGAGCTTTGTGATGACAAGTCATGGAGCATTTTGATGAGAAGGGCAGGGAGCATTTTGATGACCGGGTCATGCAGCAATTTGATAAAAAGTGTAATGGAACATTTTGATGGCAGTGGTTATAGAACATTTTGATGGCAGGGGTCTTGGAGCTTTGGGATGGAAAGGGTCATGGAGCATTTTGATGACAGGGCTTATGGAACATTGTGCTGGCAGGGGTCATGGAACATTGTGATGATAAGGGGATGTAGCATTGTGATGACAGGGTCATGGAACATTGTGATTACAAGGATGAGAATGTATTGTGATGACTAGTGATGGAACATTGTGACATCTCTGGTGAGAGAGCATTTTGATGAGAAGTGCATGGACCATTGTGATTACAAGGTTTATGGAGCATTGCAATGACAAGGTTTGGAACGTTGTGATGAAATGTGCGTGGCACATTCTGATGACAATGGTCATGGAGCATTGTTCTGACAAAGACATGGAGCATTGTGATGACAAGTTTCTCAGAGAATTGTGATGAAAAGTTCATGGAGCATTGTGGTTACAAAGGTCACAGAGCCTTGTGATGACGCGGGCATGGACCATTGTGATGACAAACGTTATGAAGCATTGTGATGACAGGGGTCATGGAGCATTGTGATTACAAGGGTATGGAGCATTGTGATGACAGTGGCATGGAGCATTGGTCTGACAATTTCATAGATTATTGTGATGAGAGTGGGCATGGAGCATTGTGATGATAAGGTCATGGAGTATTGTGAAGACAGGTGTCTGGGAGCATTGTGATGACTTATGTCATGGTCCATGGCGATGACAATAGCATGGAGCTTTGTGATACCAAATGTAATGGAGGATTGTGATGACAAATATAATGGAGCATTGTGAGGATTAGGGTTTGGAGCATTATGATGACAAGGGCCATTGAAAATTTTGATGACAAGGTCGTGAAGCATTGTGATGACAAGGTCCTGGAGCATTGTGATGAAAAAACGATGGAGCCTTGTGATGACAAGTCTCATGGAGCATACTGATTAAAAGGGGAATGGAGCATTGTGATTACAGGGGTCTTGGAACATTGTGAAGACATGGGCAGGGAGCATTGTGAGGAGAAGACCAAGGAGCATTCTGATGGCATGCGTCATTGAGCTTTGTGATGACAATGGCATGGACCATTGTGATTACATGGGACTTGGAGAATTGTGATGAAAAGAGCATGGATCATTGTGATGAAAAAGGCATGGAGCCTTGTCATGACAGGGTTCAAGGAGCATACAGACAACAAGTGTCAGGGAGCATGGTGATGACAAGTGTATTGAGCATTGCGATGACGAAGGTCATGGAGCATTGTGATGAGATGACCATGGATAATTGTGATGACGAGCATCCTGGGGCATTGTGATGACAAGTGTTATGGAATATTGTGATCACAAGGGTTTGGAGCATTGTTATGACAGAGGTCATGGAACATTTTGATTTCGTTGTGATGACAATAGCATGAAGCATTATGATGATGGGCATAGTGCATTGTGATGACAGGGTTCATGGATCATTGAGATGAAAAGGGGCATAGAGCATTGTGATTACAGTGTTTTTGGAGCATTGTGATGAGAAGGGTCAAGGAGCTTTGTGATGACAAGGCCATGGAACATCGTGATGGCAGGGATCATGGAGCATTGTTATGACAGGGGTAATGGAGCATTGTGATGGCAAGGGCTTGGATCATTGTGATGAGAAGGCCATGGAGCATTCTGATGACATGTGTCATGGAGCTATGTGAAGACAAGGGCATGGAGCAATGTGATGAGAGCGTTCAAGGAGCATTGTGATGACAATGACATGGAGCATTGTGATGCCAAGGGTCATGGATCTTTGTGATGACAAAGGTCATGGAGCATTGTGATGGCAAGGGCGTTGTGCATTGTGATGAGAAGGGCAGGGAGCATTCTGATGACAGGGTCATGGAGCAATTTGATGAAAAGTGTCATGGAACATTTTGATGACAGGTGTTATGGAACATTGTGATTTCAGGGATCATCGAACATTGTGATGATAAGTGCATGTAGCATTGTGATGACAGGAGTCATGGAACACTGTGATGACAGGGGTGAGGGAGTATTGTGACAAATAGTGATGTAGCATTGTGATATCAGTGGTGAGAGAGCATTTTGATGAGAAGTGCATGGAGCATTGTGATGACAAATTTTATGGAGCATTGTGATGACAATGTTGTGGAGCACTGTGATGACAAGCACATGGTGCATTGTGATGACATGTGTCATGGAGCATTGTGCTGACAAGCGCATGGAGCATTGTGATGACAAGGGTCATGGAGCATTGTGCTGAGAAAGGCATAGAGCATTGTGATGACAAGGGTCAAAGAGCATTGTGATGAAAAGTTCATGGAGCATTGTGGTTACAAAGGTCACAGAGACTGTTGATGACGAGGGCATGGACCATTGTGATGACAAAGGTCATGAAGCATTGTGATGACTGGAGTCACGGAGCATTGTGATGATAGGGGTCATGGAGCATTGTGATAACAAGGGCATGGAGCATTGTGATGACAAGGGCATGGAACATTGGTCTAATAAGTTTCATGGATTATTGCGATGAGAGTTGGAATGGCACACTGTGATGACAAGGGCATGGAGCATTGTGATGACCAGGTCATGCCGTATTGTGAAGACAGGTGTCAGGGAGCATTGTGATCACATATGTAATGGCCCATTGTGATGAGGATGGCATGGAGCATTGTGATGCCAAGTGTCAGGGAGGATTCTGATGACAAAGGTATTGGAGCACTGTGATGACAATGGCTTGCAGCATTGTGATGACAAGGGTTAGGGAGCATTGTGCTGACAAGTGCATGGAGAATTGTGATGACAAGGGTCATGGAGCATTCTGAGGACAAGCTTGTGGAGTATTTTGATGACAATGGCATGGAGCATTGTGATGAAAATGGCATGGGGCATTGTGATGAAAAAGGCATGGAGCCTTTTCGTGACAGGGTTCAAGGAGCATTCTGATGACAAGTGTCAGGGAGCATTGTGATGACAAGTGTATTGAGAATTGTGGTGACAAAGGTCATGGAGCATTGTGATGAAAAGGGCATGGAGTATTGTGATGACAGGCATCATGGAGCGTTGTGATGACAAGTGTTATGGAACATTGTGATCACAAGGGTTTGGAGCATTGTGATGACAGAGGTCATGGATCATTTGGATTTCAAGGAGAATGGAGCATTGTGATGACAAGGGCATGAAGCAATGTGATCCCAAAGTTCATGGAGGATTGTGATGACAATGGAAATGGAGTATTGTGATGACAAGTGCATAGAGCATTGTAATGACAAGGTCATGTAGCATTTTGCTGACAAAGGCATGGAGCATTGTGATGACATGTGTCATGGAGCACTGTGATGACAAGCGTCAAGGAGCATTGTGAATACAGGGGTCATGGAGCATTGGGATGACAAGGGCATTGATCATTGTGATGACAAGGGTCATGGAGCACTGGGCTGAAAATGTTCATGGAGAGTTGTGATGACAGGTGTCATGTAGCATTGTGACGACAAGTTAATGGAGCATTGTGATGACAAGAGTCCTGGATCATTGTGTGGTCAGGTGTCATGGATTGTTGTGATGACAGTGGTCATGGAGCATTGTGATGATATTGGCAATGGAGCATTGTGATGAGAGGGTCGTGGAGCATTGGGCTGAAAATGTTCATGGATTATTGTGATGACAGGGGTCATGGAGCATTGTGATGACAAGGGAATGGATCATGGTGATGTCAAGGTCCTGGTACATTGTGATGAGAAGACCATGGAGACTTGTGATGGCAAGTCTCATGGAGCATTCTGATGAAAAGGGGCATGGAGCATTGTGATTACAGGGGTCTTGGAGCATTGTTATGACTAGGGCATAGAGCATTGTGATGAGAAGGCCACGGAGCATTCTGATGACATGCGTCATGGAGTTTTGTGATGAAAAGGGCATGCAGCATTGTGATTACAGGGACCTTGGAGCATTGTGATGAAATGGTCATGGATCATTGTGATGAAAAATGCATGGAAACTTGTCATGACAGGGTTCAAGGAGCATACTGACGACAAGGGTCAGGGAGCATTGTGATGACAAGTGTATTGAGCATTATGATGACAAAGATCATGGAGCATTGTGATGAGAAGACCATGGATAATTGTGATGATGAGCGTCATGGGGTGTTGTGATGATACGTGTTATGCAGCATTGTGATCACAAGGGTTTGGAGCATTATGATGACAGAGGTCATGCAGAATATTGATTTCATTGTGATGACAATAGCCTGAAGCATTATGATGATGGGCATGGTGCATTGTGATGACAGGGTTCATGGAGCATTGAGATGAAAAGGGGCATGGAGCATTGTGATGACAAGGGTCTTGGAGCATTGTGATGACAAGGGCATGGAGCATTGTGATGAGAAGGCCATGGAACATTATGATGACATGCGTCATGGAGCTTTGTGATGACAAGGGCATGGAGCATTGTGATATCAGGGGTCTTGAGCATGTGATGAGAATTATCATGGAACCTTGTGATGACTAGGCCGTGGATCATTGTGATAGCAGGTGTCATGGTGCATTGTTATGACAGGGGTAATGGAGCATTGTGATGAGAAGGGTATGGAACTTTGGTGTGAAATGTTTCATGGATTATTGTGATGAGAGTGGGCATGGAGCATTGTGATGACAAGGGCACGGAACACTGTGATACATGTGTCATGCAGGACTGTAATGACAAGGGCATGGAGCATTGTGATGAGAAGGGCATCGAGCATTGTGATGACAAGTGTCATGGAGCTGTGTGATGACAAGGGCATGGAGCAATGTGATGAGAGGGTTCATGGAGCATTGTGATGACAATGACATGGAGCATTGTGATGCCAAGGGTCTTGGAGCTTTGTGATGACAAGTCATGGAGCATTTTGATGAGAAGGGCAGGGAGCATTTTGATGACCGGGTCATGCAGCAATTTGATAAAAAGTGTAATGGAACATTTTGATGGCAGGGGTTATAGAACATTGTGATGTCAGGGGTCTTGGAGCTTTGGGATGGAAAGGGTCATGGAGCATTTTGATGACAGGGCTTATGGAACATTGTGCTGGCTGGGGTCATGGAACATTGTGATGATAAGGGGATGTAGCATTGTGATGACAGGGTCATGGAACATTGTGATTACAAGGATGAGGGTGTATTGTGATGACTAGTGATGGAACATTGTGACATCTCTGGTGAGAGAGCATTTTGATGAGAAGTGCATGGACCATTGTGATTACAAGGTTTATGGAGCATTGCAATGACAAGGTTTGGAACGTTGTGATGAAATGTGCGTGGCACATTCTGATGACAATGGTCATGGAGCACTGTTCTGACAAAGACATGGAGCATTGTGATGACAAGTTTCTCAGAGAATTGTGATGAAAAGTTCATGGAGCATTGTGGTTACAAAGGACACAGAGCCTTGTGATGACGCGGGCATGGACCATTGTGATGACAAACGTTATGAAGCATTGTGATGACTGGAGTCACGGAGCATTGTGATGACAGGGGTCATGGAGCATTGTGATGACAAGGGCATGGAGCATTGTGATGACAGTGGCATGGAGCATTGGTCTGACAAGTTTCATAGATTATTGTGATGAGAGTGGGCATGGTGCATTGTGATGACAAGGGCATGGAGCATTGTGATGATAAGGTCATGGAGTATTGTGAAGACAGGTGTCAGGGAGCATTGTGATGACTTATGTCATGGTCCATGGCGATGACAATGGCATGGAGCTTTGTGATACCAAATGTAATGGAGGATTGTGATGACAAATATAATGGAGCATTGTGAGGATTAGGGTTTGGAGCCTTATGATGACAAGGGCCATTGAAAATTTTGATGACAAGGTCGTGAAGCATTGTGATGACAAGGTCCTGGAGCATTGTGATGAAAAAACGAAGGAGCCTTGTGATGACAAGTCTCATGGAGCATACTGATTAAAAGGGGAATGGAGCATTGTGATTACAGGGGTCTTGGAACATTGTGAAGACAAGGGCAGGGAGCATTGTGAGGAGAAGACCAAGGAGCATTCTGATGGCATGCGTCATTGAGCTTTGTGATGACAATGGCATGGACCATTGTGATTACATGGGACTTGGAGAATTGTGATGAAAAGGGCATGGATCATTGTGATGAAAAAGGCATGGAGCCTTGTCATGACAGGGTTCAAGGAGCATACAGACAACAAGTGTCAGGGAGCATGGTGATGACAAGTGTATTGAGCATTGCGATGACGAAGGTCATGGAGCATTGTGATGAGATGACCATGGATAATTGTGATGACGAGCATCCTGGGGCATTGTGATGACAAGTGTTATGGAATATTGTGATCACAAGGGTTTGGAGCATTGTTATGACAGAGGTCATGGAACATTTTGATTTCGTTGTGATGACAATAGCATGAAGCATTATGATGATGGGCATAGTGCATTGTGATGACAGGGTTCATGGATCATTGAGATGAAAAGGGGCATAGAGCATTGTGATTACAGTGTTTTTGGAGCATTGTGATGAGAAGGGTCAAGGAGCTTTCTGATGACAAGGCCATGGAATATCGTGATGGCAGGGATCATGGAGCATTGTTATGACAGGGGTAATGGAGCATTGTGATGGCAAGGGCTTGGATCATTGTGATGAGAAGGCCATGGAGCATTCTGATGACATGTGTCATGGAGCTATGTGAAGACAAGGGCATGGAGCAATGTGATGAGAGCGTTCAAGGAGCATTGTGATGACAATGACATGGAGCATTGTGATGCCAAGGGTCATGGATCTTTGTGATGACAAAGGTCCTGGAGCATTGTGATGGCAAGGGCGTTGTGCATTGTGATGAGAAGGGCAGGGAGCATTCTGATGACAGGGTCATGGAGCAATTTGATGAAAAGTGTCATGGAACATTTTGATGACAGGTGTTATGGAACATTGTGATTTCAGGGATCATCGAACATTGTGATGATAAGTGCATGTAGCATTGTGATGACAGGAGTCATGGAACACTGTGATGACAGGGGTGAGGGAGTATTGTGACAAATAGTGATGTAGCATTGTGATATCAGTGGTGAGAGAGCATTTTGATGAGAAGTGCATGGAGCATTGTGATTACAAATTTTATGGAGCATTGTGATGACAATGTTGTGGAGCAGTGTGATGACAAGCGCATGGTGCATTGTGATGACATGTGTCATGGAGCATTGTGCTGACAAGCGCATGGAGCATTGTGATGACAAGGTTCATGGAGCATTGTGCTGAGAAAGGCATAGAGCATTGTGATGACAAGGGTCAAAGAGCATTGTGATGAAAAGTTCATGGAGCATTGTGGTTAAAAAGGTCACAGAGAGTGTTGATGACGAGGGCATGGACCATTGTGATGACAAAGGTCATGAAGCATTTTGATGACTGGAGTCACGGAGCATTGTGATGATAGGTGTCATGGAGCATTGTGATAACAAGGGCATGGAGCATTGTGATGACAAGGGCATGGAACATTGGTCTAATAACTTTCATGGAGTATTGCGATGAGAGTTGGAATGGCACACTGTGATGACAAGGGCATGGAGCATTGTGATGACCAGGTCATGCCGTATTGTGAAGACAGGTGTCAGGGAGCATTGTGATCACATATGTAATGGCCCATTGTGATGAGGATGGCATGGAGCATTGTGATGCCAAGTGTCAGGGAGGATTCTGATGACAAAGGTATTGGAGCATTGTGATGACAATGGCTTGCAGCATTGTGATGACAAGGGTCAGGGAGCATTGTGCTGACAAGTGCATGGAGCATTGTGATGACAAGGGTCATGGAGCATTCTGATGACAAGCTTGTGGAGTATTTTGATGACAATGGCATGGAGCATTGTGATGAAAATTGCATGGGGCATTGTGATGAAAAAGGCATGGAGCCTTTTCGTGACAGGGTTCAAGGAACATTCTGATGACAAGTGTCAGGAAGCATTGTGATGACAAGTGTATTGAGAATTGTGGTGACAAAGGTCATGGAGCATTGTGATGAAAAGGGCATGGAGTATTGTGATGACAGGCATCATGGAGCGTTGTGATGACAAGTGTTATGGAACATTGTGATCACAAGGGTTTGGAGCATTGTGATGACAGAGGTCATGGGTCATTTGGATTTCAAGGAGAATGGAGCATTGTGATGACAAGGGCATGAAGCAATGTGATCCCAAAGTTCATGGAGGATTGTGATGACAATGGAAATGGAGTATTGTGATGACAAGTGCATAGAGTATTATAATGACAAGGTCATGTAGCATTTTGCTGACAAAGGCATGGAGCATTGTGATGACATGTGTCATGGACCACTGTGATGACAAGCGTCAAGGAGCATTGTGAATACAGGGGTCATGGAGCATTGGGATGACAAGGGCATTGATCATTGTGATGACAAGGGTCATGGAGCACTGCGCTGAAAATGTTCATGGAGAGTTGTGATGACAGGTGTCATGTAGCATTGTGACGACAAGTTAATGGAGCATTGTGATGACAAGAGTCCTGGATCATTGTGTGGTCAGGTGTCATGGATTGTTGTGATGACAGTGGTCATGGAGCATTGTGATGATATTGGCAATGGAGCATTGTGATGAGAAGGTCGTGGAGCATTGGGCTGAAAATGTTCATGGATTATTGTGATGACAGGGGTCATGGAGCATTGTGATGACAAGGGAATGGATCATGGTGATGTCAAGGTCCTGGAAGATTGTGATGAGAAGACCATGGAGACTTGTGATGGTAAGTCTCATGGAGCATTCTGATGAAAAGGGGCATGGAGCATTGTGATGACAAGGGCATGGAGCATTGTGATGACAGTGGCATGGAGCATTGGTCTGACAATTTCATAGATTATTGTGATGAGAGTGGGCATGGTGCATTGTGATGACAAGGGCATGGAGCATTGTGATGATAAGGTCATGGAGTATTGTGAAGACAGGTGTCAGGGAGCATTGTGATGACTTATGTCATGGTCCATGGCGATGACAATGGCATGGAGCTTTGTGATACCAAATGTAATGGAGGATTGTGATGACAAATATAATGGAGCATTGTGAGGATTAGGGTTTGGAGCCTTATGATGACAAGGGCCATTGAAAATTTTGATGACAAGGTCGTGAAGCATTGTGATGACAAAGTCCTGGAGCATTGTGATGAAAAAACGAAGGAGCCTTGTGATGACAAGTCTCATGGAGCATACTGATTAAAAGGGGAATGGAGCATTGTGATTACAGGGGTCTTGGAACATTATGAAGACAAGGGCAGGGAGCATTGTGAGGAGAAGACCAAGGAGCATTCTGATGGCATGCGTCATTGAGCTTTGTGATGACAATGGCATGGACCATTGTGATTACATGGGACTTGGAGAATTGTGATGAAAAGGGCATGGATCATTGTGATGAAAAAGGCATGGAGCCTTGTCATGACAGGGTTCAAGGAGCATACAGACAACAAGTGTCAGGGAGCATGGTGATGACAAGTGTATTGAGCATTGCGATGACGAAGGTCATGGAGCATTGTGATGAGATGACCATGGATAATTGTGATGACGAGCATCCTGGGGCATTGTGATGACAAGTGTTATGGAATATTGTGATCACAAGGGTTTGGAGCATTGTTATGACAGAGGTCATGGAACATTTTGATTTCGTTGTGATGACAATAGCATGAAGCATTATGATGATGGGCATAGTGCATTGTGATGACAGGGTTCATGGATCATTGAGATGAAAAGGGGCATAGAGCATTGTGATTACAGTGTTTTTGGAGCATTGTGATGAGAAGGGTCAAGGAGCTTTGTGATGACAAGGCCATGGAACATCGTGATGGCAGGGATCATGGAGCATTGTTATGACAGGGGTAATGGAGCATTGTGATGGCAAGGGCTTGGATCATTGTGATGAGAAGGCCATGGAGCATTCTGATGACATGTGTCATGGAGCTATGTGAAGACAAGGGCATGGAGCAATGTGATGAGAGCGTTCAAGGAGCATTGTGATGACAATGACATGGAGCATTGTGATGCCAAGGGTCATGGATCTTTGTGATGACAAAGGTCATGGAGCATTGTGATGGCAAGGGCGTTGTGCATTGTGATGAGAAGGGCAGGGAGCATTCTGATGACAGGGTCATGGAGCAATTTGATGAAAAGTGTCATGGAACATTTTGATGACAGGTGTTATGGAACATTGTGATTTCAGGGATCATCGAACATTGTGATGATAAGTGCATGTAGCATTGTGATGACAGGAGTCATGGAACACTGTGATGACAGGGGTGAGGGAGTATTGTGACAAATAGTGATGTAGCATTGTGATATCAGTGGTGAGAGAGCATTTTGATGAGAAGTGCATGGAGCATTGTGATGACAAATTTTATGGAGCATTGTGATGACAATGTTGTGGAGCACTGTGATGACAAGCGCATGGTGCATTGTGATGACATGTGTCATGGAGCATTGTGCTGACAAGGGCATGGAGCATTGTGATGACAAGGTTCATGGAGCATTGTGCTGAGAAAGGCATAGAGCATTGTGATGACAAGGGTCAAAGAGCATTGTGATGAAAAGTTCATGGAGCATTGTGGTTAAAAAGGTCACAGAGACTGTTGATGACGAGGGCATGGACCATTGTGATGACAAAGGTCATGAAGCATTTTGATGACTGTAGTCACGGAGCATTGTGATGATAGGTGTCATGGAGCATTGTGATAACAAGGGCATGGAGCATTGTGATGACAAGGGCATGGAACATTGGTCTAATAACTTTCATGGAGTATTGCGATGAGAGTTGGAATGGCACACTGTGATGACAAGGGCATGGAGCATTGTGATGACCAGGTCATGCCGTATTGTGAAGACAGGTATCAGGGAGCATTGTGATCACATATGTAATGGCCCATTGTGATGAGGATGGCATGGAGCATTGTGATGCCAAGTGTCAGGGAGGATTCTGATGACAAAGGTATTGGAGCATTGTGATGACAATGGCTTGCAGCATTGTGATGACAAGGGTCAGGGAGCATTGTGCTGACAAGTGCATGGAGCATTGTGATGACAAGGGTCATGGAGCATTCTGATGACAAGCTTGTGGAGTATTTTGATGACAATGGCATGGAGCATTGTGATGAAAATTGCATGGGGCATTGTGATGAAAAAGGCATGGAGCCTTTTCGTGACAGGGTTCAAGGAGCATTCTGATGACAAGTGTCAGGAAGCATTGTGATGACAAGTGTATTGAGAATTGTGGTGACAAAGGTCATGGAGCATTGTGATGAAAAGGGCATGGAGTATTGTGATGACAGGCATCATGGAGCGTTGTGATGACAAGTGTTATGGAACATTGTGATCACAAGGGTTTGGAGCATTGTGATGACAGAGGTCATGGGTCATTTGGATTTCAAGGAGAATGGAGCATTGTGATGACAAGGGCATGAAGCAATGTGATCCCAAAGTTCATGGAGGATTGTGATGACAATGGAAATGGAGTATTGTGATGACAAGTGCATAGAGCATTATAATGACAAGGTCATGTAGCATTTTGCTGACAAAGGCATGGAGCATTGTGATGACATGTGTCATGGACCACTGTGATGACAAGCGTCAAGGAGCATTGTGAATACAGGGGTCATGGAGCATTGGGATGACAAGGGCATTGATCATTGTGATGACAAGGGTCATGGAGCACTGCGCTGAAAATGTTCATGGAGAGTTGTGATGACAGGTGTCATGTAGCATTGTGACGACAAGTTAATGGAGCATTGTGATGACAAGAGTCCTGGATCATTGTGTGGTCAGGTGTCATGGATTGTTGTGATGACAGTGGTCATGGAGCATTGTGATGATATTGGCAATGGAGCATTGTGATGAGAAGGTCGTGGAGCATTGGGCTGAAAATGTTCATGGATTATTGTGATGACAGGGGTCATGGAGCATTGTGATGACAAGGGAATGGATCATGGTGATGTCAAGGTCCTGGAAGATTGTGATGAGAAGACCATGGAGACTTGTGATGGTAAGTCTCATGGAGCATTCTGATGAAAAGGGGCATGGAGCATTGTGATGACAAGGGCATGGAGCATTGTGATGACAGTGGCATGGAGCATTGGTCTGACAATTTCATAGATTATTGTGATGAGAGTGGGCATGGTGCATTGTGATGACAAGGGCATGGAGCATTGTGATGATAAGGTCATGGAGTATTGTGAAGACAGGTGTCAGGGAGCATTGTGATGACTTATGTCATGGTCCATGGCGATGACAATGGCATGGAGCTTTGTGATACCAAATGTAATGGAGGATTGTGATGACAAATATAATGGAGCATTGTGAGGATTAGGGTTTGGAGCCTTATGATGACAAGGGCCATTGAAAATTTTGATGACAAGGTCGTGAAGCATTGTGATGACAAGGTCCTGGAGCATTGTGATGAAAAAACGAAGGAGCCTTGTGATGACAAGTCTCATGGAGCATACTGATTAAAAGGGGAATGGAGCATTGTGATTACAGGGGTCTTGGAACATTATGAAGACAAGGGCAGGGAGCATTGTGAGGAGAAGACCAAGGAGCATTCTGATGGCATGCGTCATTGAGCTTTGTGATGACAATGGCATGGACCATTGTGATTACATGGGACTTGGAGAATTGTGATGAAAAGGGCATGGATCATTGTGATGAAAAAGGCATGGAGCCTTGTCATGACAGGGTTCAAGGAGCATACAGACAACAAGTGTCAGGGAGCATGGTGATGACAAGTGTATTGAGCATTGCGATGACGAAGGTCATGGAGCATTGTGATGAGATGACCATGGATAATTGTGATGACGAGCATCCTGGGGCATTGTGATGACAAGTGTTATGGAATATTGTGATCACAAGGGTTTGGAGCATTGTTATGACAGAGGTCATGGAACATTTTGATTTTGTTGTGATGACAATAGCATGAAGCATTATGATGATGGGCATAGTGCATTGTGATGACAGGGTTCATGGATCAATGAGATGAAAAGGGGCATAGAGCATTGTGATTACAGTGTTTTTGGAGCATTGTGATGAGAAGGGTCAAGGAGCTTTGTGATGACAAGGCCATGGAACATCGTGATGGCAGGGATCATGGAGCATTGTTATGACAGGGGTAATGGAGCATTGTGATGGCAAGGGCTTGGATCATTGTGATGAGAAGGCCATGGAGCATTCTGATGACATGTGTCATGGAGCTATGTGAAGACAAGGGCATGGAGCAATGTGATGAGAGCGTTCAAGGAGCATTGTGATGACAATGACATGGAGCATTGTGATGCCAAGGGTCATGGATCTTTGTGATGACAAAGGTCCTGGAGCACTGTGATGGCAAGGGCGTTGTGCATTGTGATGAGAAGGGCAGGGAGCATTCTGATGACAGGGTCATGGAGCAATTTGATGAAAAGTGTCATGGAACATTTTGATGACAGGTGTTATGGAACATTGTGATTTCAGGGATCATCGAACATTGTGATGATAAGTGCATGTAGCATTGTGATGACAGGAGTCATGGAACACTGTGATGACAGGGGTGAGGGAGTATTGTGACAAATAGTGATGTAGCATTGTGATATCAGTGGTGAGAGAGCATTTTGATGAGAAGTGCATGGAGCATTGTGATGACAAATTTTATGGAGCATTGTGATGACAATGTTGTGGAGCACTGTGATGACAAGCGCATGGTGCATTGTGATGACATGTGTCATGGAGCATTGTGCTGACAAGCGCATGGAGCATTGTGATGACAAGGTTCAATGAGCATTGTGCTGAGAAGGCATAGAGCATTGTGATGACAAGGGTCAAAAAGCATTGTGATGAAAAGTTCATGGAGCATTGTGGTTAAAAAGGTCACAGAGAATGTTGATGACGAGGGCATGGACCATTGTGATGACAAAGGTCATGAAGCATTGTGATGACTGGAGTCACGGAGCATTGTGATGATAGGGGTCATGGAGCATTGTGATAACAAGGGCATGGAGCATTGTGATGACAAGGGCATGGAACATTGGTCTAATAACTTTCATGGAGTATTGCGATGAGAGTTGGAATGGCACACTGTGATGACAAGGGCATGGAGCATTGTGATGACCAGGTCATGCCGTATTGTGAAGACAGGTGTCAGGGAGCATTGTGATCACATATGTAATGGCCCATTGTGATGAGGATGGCATGGAGCATTGTGATGCCAAGTGTCAGGGAGGATTCTGATGACAAAGGTATTGGAGCATTGTGATGACAATGGCTTGCAGCATTGTGATGACAAGGGTCAGGGAGCATTGTGCTGACAAGTGCATGGAGCATTGTGATGACAAGGGTCATGGAGCATTCTGATGACAAGCTTGTGGAGTATTTTGATGACAATGGCATGGAGCATTGTGATGAAAATTGCATGGGGCATTGTGATGAAAAAGGCATGGAGCCTTTTCGTGACAGGGTTCAAGGAGCATTCTGATGACAAGTGTCAGGAAGCATTGTGATGACAAGTGTATTGAGAATTGTGGTGACAAAGGTCATGGAGCATTGTGATGAAAAGGGCATGGAGTATTGTGATGACAGGCATCATGGAGCGTTGTGATGACAAGTGTTATGGCACATTGTGATCACAAGGATTTGGAGCATTGTGATGACAGAGGTCATGGGTCATTTGGATTTCAAGGAGAATGGAGCATTGTGATGACAAGGGCATGAAGCAATGTGATCCCAAAGTTCATGGAGGATTGTGATGACAATGGAAATGGAGTATTGTGATGACAAGTGCATAGAGCATTGTAATGACAAGGTCATGTAGCATTTTGCTGACAAAGGCATGGAGCATTGTGATGACATGTGTCATGGACCACTGTGATGACAAGCGTCAAGGAGCATTGTGAATACAGGGGTCATGGAGCATTGGGATGACAAGGGCATTGATCATTGTGATGACAAGGGTCATGGAGCACTGCGCTGAAAATGTTCATGGAGAGTTGTGATGACAGGTGTCATGTAGCATTGTGACGACAAGTTAATGGAGCATTGTGATGACAAGAGTCCTGGATCATTGTGTGGTCAGGTGTCATGGATTGTTGTGATGACAGTGGTCATGGAGCATTGTGATGATATTGGCAATGGAGCATTGTGATGAGAAGGTCGTGGAGCATTGGGCTGAAAATGTTCATGGATTATTGTGATGACAGGGGTCATGGAGCATTGTGATGACAAGGGAATGGATCATGGTGATGTCAAGGTCCTGGAACATTGTGATGAGAAGACCATGGAGACTTGTGATGGTAAGTCTCATGGAGCATTCTGATGAAAAGGGGCATGGAGCATTGTGATTACAGGGGTCTTGGAGCATTGTTATGACTAGGGCATAGAGCATTGTGATGAGAAGTCCATGGAGCATTCTGATGACATGCGTCATGGAGTTTTGTGATGAAAAGGGCATGCAGCATTGTGATTACAGGGACCTTGGAGCATTGTGATGAAATGGTCATGGATCATTGTGATGAAAAATGCATGGAAACTTGTCATGACAGGGTTCAAGGAGCATACTGACGACAAGGGTCAGGGAACATTGTGATGACAAGTGTATTGAGCATTATGATGACAAAGATCATGGAGCATTGTGATGAGAAGACCATGGATAATTGTGATGATGAGCGTCATGGGGTGTTGTGATGATACGTGTTATGCAGCATTGTGATCACAAGGGTTTGGAGCATTATGATGACAGAGGTCATGCAGAATATTGATTTCATTGTGATGACAATAGCCTGAAGCATTATGATGATGGGCATGGTGCATTGTGATGACAGGGTTCATGGAGCATTGAGATGAAAAGGGGCATGGAGCATTGTGATGACAAGGGTCTTGGAGCATTGTGATGACAAGGGCATGGAGCATTGTGATGAGAAGGCCATGGAACATTATGATGACATGCGTCATGGAGCTTTGTGATGACAAGGGCATGGAGCATTGTGATATCAGGGGTCTTGAGCATTTTGATGAGAATTATCATGGAACCTTGTGATGACTAGGCCGTGGATCATTGTGATAGCAGGTGTCATGGTGCATTGTTATGACAGGGGTAATGGAGCATTGTGATGAGAAAGGTATGGAACTTTGGTCTGAAATGTTTCATGGATTATTCTGATGAGAGTGGGCATGGAGCATTGTGATGACAAGGGCACGGAACACTGTGATACATGTGTCATGCAGGACTGTAATGACAAGGGCATGGAGCATTGTGATGAGAAGGGCATCGAGCATTGTGATGACAAGTGTCATGGAGCTGTGTGATGACAAGGGCATGGAGCAATGTGATGAGAGGGTTCATGGAGCATTGTGATGACAATGACATGGAGCATTGTGATGCCAAGGGTCTTGGAGCTTTGTGATGACAAGTCATGGAGCATTTTGATGAGAAGGGCAGGGAGCATTTTGATGACCGGGTCATGCAGCAATTTGATAAAAAGTGTAATGGAACATTTTGATGGCAGTGGTTATAGAACATTTTGATGGCAGGGGTCTTGGAGCTTTGGGATGGAAAGGGTCATGGAGCATTTTGATGACAGGGCTTATGGAACATTGTGCTGGCAGGGGTCATGGAACATTGTGATGATAAGGGGATGTAGCATTGTGATGACAGGGTCATGGAACATTGTGATTACAAGGATGAGGGTGTATTGTGATGACTAGTGATGGAACATTGTGACATCTCTGGTGAGAGAGCATTTTGATGAGAAGTGCATGGACCATTGTGATTACAAGGTTTATGGAGCATTGCAATGACAAGGTTTGGAACGTTGTGATGAAATGTGCGTGGCACATTCTGATGACAATGGTCATGGAGCATTGTTCTGACAAAGACATGGAGCATTGTGATGACAAGTTTCTCAGAGAATTGTGATGAAAAGTTCATGGAGCATTGTGGTTACAAAGGTCACAGAGCCTTGTGATGACGCGGGCATGGACCATTGTGATGACAAACGTTATGAAGCATTGTGATGACAGGGGTCATGGAGCATTGTGATTACAAGGGTATGGAGCATTGTGATGACAGTGGCATGGAGCATTGGTCTGACAATTTCATAGATTATTGTGATGAGAGTGGGCATGGAGCATTGTGATGATAAGGTCATGGAGTATTGTGAAGACAGGTGTCTGGGAGCATTGTGATGACTTATGTCATGGTCCATGGCGATGACAATGGCATGGAGCTTTGTGATACCAAATGTAATGGAGGATTGTGATGACAAATATAATGGAGCATTGTGAGGATTAGGGTTTGGAGCCTTATGATGACAAGGGCCATTGAAAATTTTGATGACAAGGTCGTGAAGCATTGTGATGACAAGGTCCTGGAGCATTGTGATGAAAAAACGATGGAGCCTTGTGATGACAAGTCTCATGGAGCATACTGATTAAAAGGGGAATGGAGCATTGTGATTACAGGGGTCTTGGAACATTGTGAAGACATGGGCAGGGAGCATTGTGAGGAGAAGACCAAGGAGCATTCTGATGGCATGCGTCATTGAGCTTTGTGATGACAATGGCATGGACCATTGTGATTACATGGGACTTGGAGAATTGTGATGAAAAGAGCATGGATCATTGTGATGAAAAAGGCATGGAGCCTTGTCATGACAGGGTTCAAGGAGCATACAGACAACAAGTGTCAGGGAGCATGGTGATGACAAGTGTATTGAGCATTGCGATGACGACGGTCATGGAGCATTGTGATGAGATGACCATGGATAATTGTGATGACGAGCATCCTGGGGCATTGTGATGACAAGTGTTATGGAATATTGTGATCACAAGGGTTTGGAGCATTGTTATGACAGAGGTCATGGAACATTTTGATTTCGTTGTGATGACAATAGCATGAAGCATTATGATGATGGGCATAGTGCATTGTGATGACAGGGTTCATGGATCATTGAGATGAAAAGGGGCATAGAGCATTGTGATTACAGTGTTTTTGGAGCATTGTGATGAGAAGGGTCAAGGAGCTTTGTGATGACAAGGCCATGGAACATCGTGATGGCAGGGATCATGGAGCATTGTTATGACAGGGGTAATGGAGCATTGTGATGGCAAGGGCTTGGATCATTGTGATGAGAAGGCCATGGAGCATTCTGATGACATGTGTCATGGAGCTATGTGAAGACAAGGGCATGGAGCAATGTGATGAGAGCGTTCAAGGAGCATTGTGATGACAATGACATGGAGCATTGTGATGCCAAGGGTCATGGATCTTTGTGATGACAAAGGTCATGGAGCATTGTGATGGCAAGGGCGTTGTGCATTGTGATGAGAAGGGCAGGGAGCATTCTGATGACAGGGTCATGGAGCAATTTGATGAAAAGTGTCATGGAACATTTTGATGACAGGTGTTATGGAACATTGTGATTTCAGGGATCATCGAACATTGTGATGATAAGTGCATGTAGCATTGTGATGACAGGAGTCATGGAACACTGTGATGACAGGGGTGAGGGAGTATTGTGACAAATAGTGATGTAGCATTGTGATATCAGTGGTGAGAGAGCATTTTGATGAGAAGTGCATGGAGCATTGTGATGACAAATTTTATGGAGCATTGTGATGACAATGTTGTGGAGCACTGTGATGACAAGCACATGGTGCATTGTGATGACATGTGTCATGGAGCATTGTGCTGACAAGCGCATGGAGCATTGTGATGACAAGGGTCATGGAGCATTGTGCTGAGAAAGGCATAGAGCATTGTGATGACAAGGGTCAAAGAGCATTGTGATGAAAAGTTCATGGAGCATTGTGGTTACAAAGGTCACAGAGACTGTTGATGACGAGGGCATGGACCATTGTGATGACAAAGGTCATGAAGCATTGTGATGACTGGAGTCACGGAGCATTGTGATGATAGGGGTCATGGAGCATTGTGATAACAAGGGCATGGAGCATTGTGATGACAAGGGCATGGAACATTGGTCTAATAAGTTTCATGGATTATTGCGATGAGAGTTGGAATGGCACACTGTGATGACAAGGGCATGGAGCATTGTGATGACCAGGTCATGCCGTATTGTGAAGACAGGTGTCAGGGAGCATTGTGATCACATATGTAATGGCCCATTGTGATGAGGATGGCATGGAGCATTGTGATGCCAAGTGTCAGGGAGGATTCTGATGACAAAGGTATTGGAGCACTGTGATGACAATGGCTTGCAGCATTGTGATGACAAGGGTTAGGGAGCATTGTGCTGACAAGTGCATGGAGAATTGTGATGACAAGGGTCATGGAGCATTCTGAGGAAAAGCTTGTGGAGTATTTTGATGACAATGGCATGGAGCATTGTGATGAAAATGGCATGGGGCATTGTGATGAAAAAGGCATGGAGCCTTTTCGTGACAGGGTTCAAGGAGCATTCTGATGACAAGTGTCAGGGAGCATTGTGATGACAAGTGTATTGAGAATTGTGGTGACAAAGGTCATGGAGCATTGTGATGAAAAGGGCATGGAGTATTGTGATGACAGGCATCATGGAGCGTTGTGATGACAAGTGTTATGGAACATTGTGATCACAAGGGTTTGGAGCATTGTGATGACAGAGGTCATGGATCATTTGGATTTCAAGGAGAATGGAGCATTGTGATGACAAGGGCATGAAGCAATGTGATCCCAAAGTTCATGGAGGATTGTGATGACAATGGAAATGGAGTATTGTGATGACAAGTGCATAGAGCATTGTAATGACAAGGTCATGTAGCATTTTGCTGACAAAGGCATGGAGCATTGTGATGACATGTGTCATGGACCACTGTGATGACAAGCGTCAAGGAGCATTGTGAATACAGGGGTCATGGAGCATTGGGATGACAAGGGCATTGATCATTGTGATGACAAGGGTCATGGAGCACTGGGCTGAAAATGTTCATGGAGAGTTGTGATGACAGGTGTCATGTAGCATTTTGACGACAAGTTAATGGAGCATTGTGATGACAAGAGTCCTGGATCATTGTGTGGTCAGGTGTCATGGATTGTTGTGATGACAGTGGTCATGGAGCATTGTGATGATATTGGCAATGGAGCATTGTGATGAGAAGGTCGTGGAGCATTGGGCTGAAAATGTTCATGGATTATTGTGATGACAGGGGTCATGGAGCATTGTGATGACAAGGGAATGGATCATGGTGATGTCAAGGTCCTGGAACATTGTGATGAGAAGACCATGGAGACTTGTGATGGCAAGTCTCATGGAGCATTCTGATGAAAAGGGGCATGGAGCATTGTGATTACAGGGGTCTTGGAGCATTGTTATGACTAGGGCATAGAGCATTGTGATGAGAAGGCCATGGAGCATTCTGATGACATGCGTCATGGAGTTTTGTGATGAAAAGGGCATGCAGCATTGTGATTACAGGGACCTTGGAGCATTGTGATGAAATGGTCATGGATCATTGTGATGAAAAATGCATGGAAACTTGTCATGACAGGGTTCAAGGAGCATACTGACGACAAGGGTCAGGGAGCATTGTGATGACAAGTGTATTGAGCATTATGATGACAAAGATCATGGAGCATTGTGATGAGAAGACCATGGATAATTGTGATGATGAGCGTCATGGGGTGTTGTGATGATACGTGTTATGCAGCATTGTGATCACAAGGGTTTGGAGCATTATGATGACAGAGGTCATGCAGAATATTGATTTCATTGTGATGACAATAGCCTGAAGCATTATGATGATGGGCATGGTGCATTGTGATGACAGGGTTCATGGAGCATTGAGATGAAAAGGGGCATGGAGCATTGTGATGACAAGGGTCTTGGAGCATTGTGATGACAAGGGCATGGAGCATTGTGATGAGAAGGCCATGGAACATTATGATGACATGCGTCATGGAGCTTTGTGATGACAAGGGCATGGAGCATTGTGATATCAGGGGTCTTGAGCATGTGATGAGAATTATCATGGAACCTTGTGATGACTAGGCCGTGGATCATTGTGATAGCAGGTGTCATGGTGCATTGTTATGACAGGGGTAATGGAGCATTGTGATGAGAAGGGTATGGAACTTTGGTCTGAAATGTTTCATGGATTATTGTGATGAGAGTGGGCATGGAGCATTGTGATGACAAGTGCACGGAACACTGTGATACATGTGTCATGCAGGACTGTAATGACAAGGGCATGGAGCATTGTGATGAGAAGGGCATCGAGCATTGTGATGACAAGTGTCATGGAGCTGTGTGATGACAAGGGCATGGAGCAATGTGATGAGAGGGTTCATGGAGCATTGTGATGACAATGACATGGAGCATTGTGATGCCAAGGGTCTTGGAG
This sequence comes from Mesoplodon densirostris, assembly GCF_025265405.1. Lineage (NCBI taxonomy): Eukaryota > Metazoa > Chordata > Mammalia > Artiodactyla > Ziphiidae > Mesoplodon > Mesoplodon densirostris. The sequence goes on from NC_082661.1 coordinate 126,866,112, forward strand.
CTTTGTGATGACAAGTCATGGAGCATTTTGATGAGAAGGGCAGGGAGCATTTTGATGACCGGGTCATGCAGCAATTTGATAAAAAGTGTAATGGAACATTTTGATGGCAGGGGTTATAGAACATTGTGATGTCAGGGGTCTTGGAGCTTTGGGATGGAAAGGGTCATGGAGCATTTTGATGACAGGGCTTATGGAACATTGTGCTGGCTGGGTTCATGGAACATTGTGATGATAAGGGGATGTAGCATTGTGATGACAGGGTCAAGGAACATTGTGATTACAAGGATGAGGGTGTATTGTGATGACTAGTGATGGAACATTGTGACATCTCTGGTGAGAGAGCATTTTGATGAGAAGTGCATGGACCATTGTGATTACAAGGTTTATGGAGCATTGCAATGACAAGGTTTGGAACGTTGTGATGAAATGTGCGTGGCACATTCTGATGACAATGGTCATGGAGCACTGTTCTGACAAAGACATGGAGCATTGTGATGACAAGTTTCTCAGAGAATTGTGATGAAAAGTTCATGGAGCATTGTGGTTACAAAGGACACAGATCCTTGTGAAGACGCGGGCATGGACCATTGTGATGACAAACGTTATGAAGCATTGTGATGACTGGAGTCACGGAGCATTTTGATGACAGGGGTCATGGAGCATTGTGATGACAAGGGCATGGAGCATTGTGATGACAGTGGCATGGAGCATTGGTCTGACAAGTTTCATAGATTATTGTGATGAGAGTGGGCATGGTGCATTGTGATGACAAGGGCATGGAGCATTGTGATGATAAGGTCATGGAGTATTGTGAAGACAGGTGTCAGGGAGCATTGTGATGACTTATGTCATGGTCCATGGCGATGACAATGGCATGGAGCTTTGTGATACCAAATGTAATGGAGGATTGTGATGACAAATATAATGGAGCCTTGTGAGGTTTAGGGTTTGGAGCCTTATGATGACAAGGGCCATTGAAAATTTTGATGACAAGGTCGTGAAGCATTGTGATGACAAGGTCCTGGAGCATTGTGATGAAAAAACGAAGGAGCCTTGTGATGACAAGTCTCATGGAGCATACTGATTAAAAGGGGAATGGAGCATTGTGATTACAGGGGTCTTGGAACATTGTGAAGACAAGGGCAGGGAGCATTGTGAGGAGAAGACCAAGGAGCATTCTGATGGCATGCGTCATTGAGCTTTGTGATGACAATGGCATGGACCATTGTGATTACATGGGACTTGGAGAATTGTGATGAAAAGGGCATGGATCATTGTGATGAAAAAGGCATGGAGCCTTGTCATGACAGGGTTCAAGGAGCATACAGACAACAAGTGTCAGGGAGCATGGTGATGACAAGTGTATTGAGCATTGCGATGACGAAGGTCATGGAGCATTGTGATGAGATGACCATGGATAATTGTGATGACGAGCATTCTGGGGCATTGTGATGACAAGTGTTATGGAATATTGTGATCACAAGGGTTTGGAGCATTGTTATGACAGAGGTCATGGAACATTTTGATTTCGTTGTGATGACAATAGCATGAAGCATTATGATGATGGGCATAGTGCATTGTGATGACAGGGTTCATGGATCAATGAGATGAAAAGGGGCATAGAGCATTGTGATTACAGTGTTTTTGGAGCATTGTGATGAGAAGGGTCAAGGAGCTTTGTGATGACAAGGCCATGGAACATCGTGATGGCAGGGATCATGGAGCATTGTTATGACAGGGGTAATGGAGCATTGTGATGGCAAGGGCTTGGATCATTGTGATGAGAAGGCCATGGAGCATTCTGATGACATGTGTCATGGAGCTATGTGAAGACAAGGGCATGGAGCAATGTGATGAGAGCGTTCAAGGAGCATTGTGATGACAATGACATGGAGCATTGTGATGCCAAGGGTCATGGATCTTTGTGATGACAAAGGTCATGGAGCATTGTGATGGCAAGGGCGTTGTGCATTGTGATGAGAAGGGCAGGGAGCATTCTGATGACAGGGTCATGGAGCAATTTGATGAAAAGTGTCATGGAACATTTTGATGACAGGTGTTATGGAACATTGTGATTTCAGGGATCATCGAACATTGTGATGATAAGTGCATGTAGCATTGTGATGACAGGAGTCATGGAACACTGTGATGACAGGGGTGAGGGAGTATTGTGACAAATAGTGATGTAGCATTGTGATATCAGTGGTGAGAGAGCATTTTGATGAGAAGTGCATGGAGCATTGTGATGACAAATTTTATGGAGCATTGTGATGACAATGTTGTGGAGCACTGTGATGACAAGCGCATGGTGCATTGTGATGACATGTGTCATGGAGCATTGTGCTGACAAGCGCATGGAGCATTGTGATGACAAGGTTCATGGAGCATTGTGCTGAGAAGGCATAGAGCATTGTGATGACAAGGGTCAAAGAGCATTGTGATGAAAAGTTCATGGAGCATTGTGGTTAAAAAGGTCACAGAGACTGTTGATGACGAGGGCATGGACCATTGTGATGACAAAGGTCATGAAGCATTGTGATGACTGGAGTCACGGAGCATTGTGATGATAGGGGTCATGGAGCATTGTGATAACAAGGGCATGGAGCATTGTGATGACAAGGGCATGGAACATTGGTCTAATAACTTTCATGGAGTATTGCGATGAGAGTTGGAATGGCACACTGTGATGACAAGGGCATGGAGCATTGTGATGACCAGGTCATGCCGTATTGTGAAGACAGGTGTCAGGGAGCATTGTGATCACATATGTAATGGCCCATTGTGATGAGGATGGCCTGGAGCATTGTGATGCCAAGTGTCAGGGAGGATTCTGATGACAAAGGTATTGGAGCATTGTGATGACAATGGCTTGCAGCATTGTGATGACAAGGGTCAGGGAGCATTGTGCTGACAAGTGCATGGAGCATTGTGATGACAAGGGTCATGGAGCATTCTGATGACAAGCTTGTGGAGTATTTTGATGACAATGGCATGGAGCATTGTGATGAAAATTGCATGGGGCATTGTGATGAAAAAGGCATGGAGCCTTTTCGTGACAGGGTTCAAGGAGCATTCTGATGACAAGTGTCAGGAAGCATTGTGATGACAAGTGTATTGAGAATTGTGGTGACAAAGGTCATGGAGCATTGTGATGAAAAGGGCATGGAGTATTGTGATGACAGGCATCATGGAGCGTAGTGATGACAAGTGTTATGGCACATTGTGATCACAAGGATTTGGAGCATTGTGATGACAGAGGTCATGGGTCATTTGGATTTCAAGGAGAATGGAGCATTGTGATGACAAGGGCATGAAGCAATGTGATCCCAAAGTTCATGGAGGATTGTGATGACAATGGAAATGGAGTATTGTGATGACAAGTGCATAGAGCATTGTAATGACAAGGTCATGTAGCATTTTGCTGACAAAGGCATGGAGCATTGTGATGACATGTGTCATGGACCACTGTGATGACAAGCGTCAAGGAGCATTGTGAATACAGGGGTCATGGAGCATTGGGATGACAAGGGCATTGATCATTGTGATGACAAGGGTCATGGAGCACTGCGCTGAAAATGTTCATGGAGAGTTGTGATGACAGGTGTCATGTAGCATTGTGACGACAAGTTAATGGAGCATTGTGTTGACAAGAGTCCTGGATCATTGTGTGGTCAGGTGTCATGGATTGTTGTGATGACAGTGGTCATGGAGCATTGTGATGATATTGGCAATGGAGCATTGTGATGAGAAGGTCGTGGAGCATTGTGATGAGAAGACCATGGAGACTTGTGATGGTAAGTCTCATGGAGCATTCTGATGAAAAGGGGCATGGAGCATTGTGATTACAGGGGTCTTGGAGCATTGTTATGACTAGGGCATAGAGCATTGTGATGAGAAGTCCATGGAGCATTCTGATGACATGCGTCATGGAGTTTTGTGATGAAAATGGCATGCAGCATTGTGATTACAGGGACCTTGGAGCATTGTGATGAAATGGTCATGGATCATTGTGATGAAAAATGCATGGAAACTTGTCATGACAGGGTTCAAGGAGCATACTGACGACAAGGGTCAGGGAACATTGTGATGACAAGTGTATTGAGCATTATGATGACAAAGATCATGGAGCATTGTGATGAGAAGACCATGGATAATTGTGATGATGAGCGTCATGGGGTGTTGTGATGATACGTGTTATGCAGCATTTTGATCACAAGGGTTTGGAGCATTATGATGACAGAGGTCATGCAGAATATTGATTTCATTGTGATGACAATAGCCTGAAGCATTATGATGATGGGCATGGTGCATTGTGATGACAGGGTTCATGGAGCATTGAGATGAAAAGGGGCATGGAGCATTGTGATGACAAGGGTCTTGGAGCATTGTGATGACAAGGGCATGGAGCATTGTGATGAGAAGGCCATGGAACATTATGATGACATGCGTCATGGAGCTTTGTGATGACAAGGGCATGGAGCATTGTGATATCAGGGGTCTTGAGCATGTGATGAGAATTATCATGGAACCTTGTGATGACTAGGCCGTGGATCATTGTGATAGCAGGTGTCATGGTGCATTGTTATGACAGGGGTAATGGAGCATTGTGATGAGAAGGGTATGGAACTTTGGTCTGAAATGTTTCATGGATTATTGTGATGAGAGTGGGCATGGAGCATTGTGATGACAAGGGCACGGAACACTGTGATACATGTGTCATGCAGGACTGTAATGACAAGGGCATGGAGCATTGTGATGAGAAGGGCATCGAGCATTGTGATGACAAGTGTCATGGAGCTGTGTGATGACAAGGGCATGGAGCAATGTGATGAGAGGGTTCATGGAGCATTGTGATGACAATGACATGGAGCATTGTGATGCCAAGTGTCTTGGAGTTTTGTGATGACAAGTCATGGAGCATTTTGATGAGAAGGGCAGGGAGCATTTTGATGACCGGGTCATGCAGCAATTTGATAAAAAGTGTAATGGAACATTTTGATGGCAGTGGTTATAGAACATTGTGATGTCAGGGGTCTTGGAGCTTTGGGATGGAAAGGGTCATGGAGCATTTTGATGACAGGGCTTATGGAACATTGTGCTGGCTGGGGTCATGGAACATTGTGATGATAAGGGGATGTAGCATTGTGATGACAGGGTCATGGAACATTGTGATTACAAGGATGAGGGTGTATTGTGATGACTAGTGATGGAACATTGTGACATCTCTGGTGAGAGAGCATTTTGATGAGAAGTGCATGGAACATTGTGATTACAAGGTTTATGGAGCATTGCAATGACAAGGTTTGGAACGTTGTGATGAAATGTGCGTGGCACATTCTGATGACAATGGTCATGGAGCATTGTTCTGACAAAGACATGGAGCATTGTGATGACAAGTTTCTCAGAGAATTGTGATGAAAAGTTCATGGAGCATTGTGGTTACAAAGGTCACAGAGCCTTGTGATGACGCGGGCATGGTCCATTGTGATGACAAACGTTATGAAGCATTGTGGTGACTGGAGTCACGGAGCATTGTGATGACAGGGGTCATGGAGCATTGTGATGACAAGGGCATGGAGCATTGTGATGACAGTGGCATGGAGCATTGGTCTGACAATTTCATAGATTATTGTGATAAGAGTGGGCATGGTGCATTGTGATGACAAGGGCATGGAGCATTGTGATGATAAGGTCATGGAGTATTGTGAAGACAGGTGTCAGGGAGCATTGCGATGACTTATGTCATGCTCCATGGCGATGACAATGGCATGGAGCTTTGTGATACCAAATGTAATGGAGGATTGTGATGACAAATATAATGGAGCATTGTGAGGATTAGGGTTTGGAGCCTTATGATGACAAGGGCCATTGAAAATTTTGATGACAAGGTCGTGAAGCATTGTGATGACAAGGTCCTGGAGCATTGTGATGAAAAAACGAAGGAGCCTTGTGATGACAAGTCTCATGGAGCATACTGATTAAAAGGGGAATGGAGCATTGTGATTACAGGGGTCTTGGAACATTATGAAGACAAGGGCAGGGAGCATTGTGAGGAGAAGACCAAGGAGCATTCTGATGGCATGCGTCATTGAGCTTTGTGATGACAATGGCATGGACCATTGTGATTACATGGGACTTGGAGAATTGTGATGAAAAGGGCATGGATCATTGTGATGAAAAAGGCATGGAGCCTTGTCATGACAGGGTTCAAGGAGCATACAGACAACAAGTGTCAGGGAGCATGGTGATGACAAGTGTATTGAGCATTGCGATGACGAAGGTCATGGAGCATTGTGATGAGATGACCATGGATAATTGTGATGACGAGCATCCTGGGGCATTGTGATGACAAGTGTTATGGAATATTGTGATCACAAGGGTTTGGAGCATTGTTATGACAGAGGTCATGGAACATTTTGATTTCGTTGTGATGACAATAGCATGAAGCATTATGATGATGGGCATAGTGCATTGTGATGACAGGGTTCATGGATCATTGAGATGAAAAGGGGCATAGAGCATTGTGATTACATTGTTTTTGGAGCATTGTTATGAGAAGGGTCAAGGAGCTTTGTGATGACAAGGCCATGGAACATCGTGATGGCAGGGATCATGGAGCATTGTTATGACAGGGGTAATGGAGCATTGTGATGGCAAGGGCTTGGATCATTGTGATGAGAAGGCCATGGAGCATTCTGATGACATGTGTCATGGAGCTATGTGAAGACAAGGGCATGGAGCAATGTGATGAGAGCGTTCAAGGAGCATTGTGATGACAATGACATGGAGCATTGTGATGCCAAGGGTCATGGATCTTTGTGATGACAAAGGTCATGGAGCATTGTGATGGCAAGGGCGTTGTGCATTGTGATGAGAAGGGCAGGGAGCATTCTGATGACAGGGTCATGGAGCAATTTGATGAAAAGTGTCATGGAACATTTTGATGACAGGTGTTATGGAACATTGTGATTTCAGGGATCATCGAACATTGTGATGATAAGTGCATGTAGCATTGTGATGACAGGAGTCATGGAACACTGTGATGACAGGGGTGAGGGAGTATTGTGACAAATAGTGATGTAGCATTGTGATATCAGTGGTGAGAGAGCATTTTGATGAGAAGTGCATGGAGCATTGTGATTACAAATTTTATGGAGCATTGTGATGACAATGTTGTGGAGCACTGTGATGACAAGCGCATGGTGCATTGTGATGACATGTGTCATGGAGCATTGTGCTGACAAGCGCATGGAGCATTGTGATGACAAGGTTCATGGAGCATTGTGCTGAGAAAGGCATAGAGCATTGTGATGACAAGGGTCAAAGAGCATTGTGATGAAAAGTTCATGGAGCATTGTGGTTAAAAAGGTCACAGAGAGTGTTGATGACGAGGGCATGGACCATTGTAATGACAAAGGTCATGAAGCATTTTGATGACTGGAGTCACGGAGCATTGTGATGATAGGTGTCATGGAGCATTGTGATAACAAGGGCATGGAGCATTGTGATGACAAGGGCATGGAACATTGGTCTAATAACTTTCATGGAGTATTGCAATGAGAGTTGGAATGGCACACTGTGATGACAAGGGCATGGAGCATTGTGATGACCAGGTCATGCCGTATTGTGAAGACAGGTGTCAGGGAGCATTGTGATCACATATGTAATGGCCCATTGTGATGAGGATGGCATGGAGCATTGTGATGCCAAGTGTCAGGGAGGATTCTGATGACAAAGGTATTGGAGCATTGTGATGACAATGGCTTGCAGCATTGTGATGACAAGGGTCAGGGAGCATTGTGCTGACAAGTGCATGGAGCATTGTGATGACAAGGGTCATGGAGCATTCTGATGACAAGCTTGTGGAGTATTTTGATGACAATGGCATGGAGCATTGTGATGAAAATTGCATGGGGCATTGTGATGAAAAAGGCATGGAGCCTTTTCGTGACAGGGTTCAAGGAGCATTCTGATGACAAGTGTCAGGAAGCATTGTGATGACAAGTGTATTGAGAATTGTGGTGACAAAGGTCATGGAGCATTGTGATGAAAAGGGCATGGAGTATTGTGATGACAGGCATCATGGAGCGTTGTGATGACAAGTGTTATGGAACATTGTGATCACAAGGTTTTGGAGCATTGTGATGACAGAGGTCATGGGTCATTTGGATTTCAAGGAGAATGGAGCATTGTGATGACAAGGGCATGAAGCAATGTGATCCCAAAGTTCATGGAGGATTGTGATGACAATGGAAATGGAGTATTGTGATGACAAGTGCATAGAGCATTATAATGACAAGGTCATGTAGCATTTTGCTGACAAAGGCATGGAGCATTGTGATGACATGTGTCATGGACCACTGTGATGACAAGCGTCAAGGAGCATTGTGAATACAGGGGTCATGGAGCATTGGGATGACAAGGGCATTGATCATTGTGATGACAAGGGTCATGGAGCACTGCGCTGAAAATGTTCATGGAGAGTTGTGATGACAGGTGTCATGTAGCATTGTGACGACAAGTTAATGGAGCATTGTGATGACAAGAGTCCTGGATCATTGTGTGGTCAGGTGTCATGGATTGTTGTGATGACAGTGGTCATGGAGCATTGTGATGATATTGGCAATGGAGCATTGTGATGAGAAGGTCGTGGAGCATTGGGCTGAAAATGTTCATGGATTATTGTGATGACAGGGGTCATGGAGCATTGTGATGACAAGGGAATGGATCATGGTGATGTCAAGGTCCTGGAAGATTGTGATGAGAAGACCATGGAGACTTGTGATGGTAAGTCTCATGGAGCATTCTGATGAAAAGGGGCATGGAGCATTGTGATGACAAGGGCATGGAGCATTGTGATGACAGTGGCATGGAGCATTGGTCTGACAATTTCATAGATTATTGTGATGAGAGTGGGCATGGTGCATTGTGATGACAAGGGCATGGAGCATTGTGATGATAAGGTCATGGAGTATTGTGAAGACAGGTGTCAGCGAGCATTGTGATGACTTATGTCATGGTCCATGGCGATGACAATGGCATGGAGCTTTGTGATACCAAATGTAATGGAGGATTGTGATGACAAATATAATGGAGCATTGTGAGGATTAGGGTTTGGAGCCTTATGATGACAAGGGCCATTGAAAATTTTGATGACACGGTCGTGAAGCATTGTGATGACAAGGTCCTGGAGCATTGTGATGAAAAAACCATGGAGCCTTGTGATGACAAGTCTCATGGAGCATACTGATTAAAAGGGGAATGGAGCATTGTGATTACAGGGGTCTTGGAACATTATGAAGACAAGGGCAGGGAGCATTGTGAGGAGAAGACCAAGGAGCATTCTGATGGCATGCGTCATTGAGCTTTGTGATGACAATGGCATGGACCATTGTGATTACATGGGACTTGGAGAATTGTGATGAAAAGGGCATGGATCATTGTGATGAAAAAGGCATGGAGCCTTGTCATGACAGGGTTCAAGGAGCATACAGACAACAAGTGTCAGGGAGCATGGTGATGACAAGTGTATTGAGCATTGCGATGACGAAGGTCATGGAGCATTGTGATGAGATGACCATGGATAATTGTGATGACGAGCATCCTGGGGCATTGTGATGACAAGTGTTATGGAATATTGTGATCACAAGGGTTTGGAGCATTGTTATGACAGAGGTCATGGAACATTTTGATTTCGTTGTGATGACAATAGCATGAAGCATTATGATGATGGGCATAGTGCATTGTGATGACAGGGTTCATGGATCATTGAGATGAAAAGGGGCATAGAGCATTGTGATTACAGTGTTTTTGGAGCATTGTGATGAGAAGGGTCAAGGAGCTTTGTGATGACAAGGCCATGGAACATCGTGAGGGCAGGGATCATGGAGCATTGTTATGACAGGGGTAATGGAGCATTGTGATGGCAAGGGCTTGGATCATTGTGATGAGAAGGCCATGGAGCATTCTGATGACATGTGTCATGGAGCTATGTGAAGACAAGGGCATGGAGCAATGTGATGAGAGCGTTCAAGGAGCATTGTGATGACAATGACATGGAGCATTGTGATGCCAAGGGTCATGGATCTTTGTGATGACAAAGGTCATGGAGCATTGTGATGGCAAGGGCGTTGTGCATTGTGATGAGAAGGGCAGGGAGCATTCTGATGACAGGGTCATGGAGCAATTTGATGAAAAGTGTCATGGAACATTTTGATGACAGGTGTTATGGAACATTGTGATTTCAGGGATCATCGAACATTGTGATGATAAGTGCATGTAGCATTGTGATGACAGGAGTCATGGAACACTGTGATGACAGGGGTGAGGGAGTATTGTGACAAATAGTGATGTAGCTTTGTGATATCAGTGGTGAGAGAGCATTTTGATGAGAAGTGCATGGAGCATTGTGATGACAAATTTTATGGAGCATTGTGATGACAATGTTGTGGAGCACTGTGATGACAAGCGCATGGTGCATTGTGATGACATGTGTCATGGAGCATTGTGCTGACAAGCGCATGGAGCATTGTGATGACAAGGTTCATGGAGCATTGTGCTGAGAAAGGCATAGAGCATTGTGATGACAAGGGTCAAAGAGCATTGTGATGAAAAGTTCATGGAGCATTGTGGTTAAAAAGGTCACAGAGAGTGTTGATGACGAGGGCATGGACCATTGTAATGACAAAGGTCATGAAGCATTTTGATGACTGGAGTCACGGAGCATTGTGATGATAGGTGTCATGGAGCATTGTGATAACAAGGGCATGGAGCATTGTGATGACAAGGGCATGGAACATTGGTCTAATAACTTTCATGGAGTATTGCGATGAGAGTTGGAATGGCACACTGTGATGACAAGGGCATGGAGCATTGTGATGACCAGGTCATGCCGTATTGTGAAGACAGGTGTCAGGGAGCATTGTGATCACATATGTAATGGCCCATTGTGATGAGGATGGCATGGAGCATTGTGATGCCAAGTGTCAGGGAGGATTCTGATGACAAAGGTATTGGAGCATTGTGATGACAATGGCTTGCAGCATTGTGATGACAAGGGTCAGGGAGCATTGTGCTGACAAGTGCATGGAGCATTGTGATGACAAGGGTCATGGAGCATTCTGATGACAAGCTTGTGGAGTATTTTGATGACAATGGCATGGAGCATTGTGATGAAAATTGCATGGGGCATTGTGATGAAAAAGGCATGGAGCCTTTTCGTGACAGGGTTCAAGGAGCATTCTGATGACAAGTGTCAGGAAGCATTGTGATGACAAGTGTATTGAGAATTGTGGTGACAAAGGTCATGGAGCATTGTGATGAAAAGGGCATGGAGTATTGTGATGACAGGCATCATGGAGCGTTGTGATGACAAGTGTTATGGAACATTGTGATCACAAGGTTTTGGAGCATTGTGATGACAGAGGTCATGGGTCATTTGGATTTCAAGGAGAATGGAGCATTGTGATGACAAGGGCATGAAGCAATGTGATCCCAAAGTTCATGGAGGATTGTGATGACAATGGAAATGGAGTATTGTGATGACAAGTGCATAGAGCATTATAATGACAAGGTCATGTAGCATTTTGCTGACAAAGGCATGGAGCATTGTGATGACATGTGTCATGGACCACTGAGATGACAAGCGTCAAGGAGCATTGTGAATACAGGGGTCATGGAGCATTGGGATGACAAGGGCATTGATCATTGTGATGACAAGGGTCATGGAGCACTGCGCTGAAAATGTTCATGGAGAGTTGTGATGACAGGTGTCATGTAGCATTGTGACGACAAGTTAATGGAGCATTGTGATGACAAGAGTCCTGGATCATTGTGTGGTCAGGTGTCATGGATTGTTGTGATGACAGTGGTCATGGAGCATTGTGATGATATTGGCAATGGAGCATTGTGATGAGAAGGTCGTGGAGCATTGGGCTGAAAATGTTCATGGATTATTGTGATGACAGGGGTCATGGAGCATTGTGATGACAAGGGAATGGATCATGGTGATGTCAAGGTCCTGGAAGATTGTGATGAGAAGACCATGGAGACTTGTGATGGTAAGTCTCATGGAGCATTCTGATGAAAAGGGGCATGGAGCATTGTGATGACAAGGGCATGGAGCATTGTGATGACAGTGGCATGGAGCATTGGTCTGACAATTTCATAGATTATTGTGATGAGAGTGGGCATGGTGCATTGTGATGACAAGGGCATGGAGCATTGTGATGATAAGGTCATGGAGTATTGTGAAGACAGGTGTCAGGGAGCATTGTGATGACTTATGTCATGGTCCATGGCGATGACAATGGCATGGAGCTTTGTGATACCAAATGTAATGGAGGATTGTGATGACAAATATAATGGAGCATTGTGAGGATTAGGGTTTGGAGCCTTATGATGACAAGGGCCATTGAAAATTTTGATGACACGGTCGTGAAGCATTGTGATGACAAGGTCCTGGAGCATTGTGATGAAAAAACCATGGAGCCTTGTGATGACAAGTCTCATGGAGCATACTGATTAAAAGGGGAATGGAGCATTGTGATTACAGGGGTCTTGGAACATTATGAAGACAAGGGCAGGGAGCATTGTGAGGAGAAGACCAAGGAGCATTCTGATGGCATGCGTCATTGAGCTTTGTGATGACAATGGCATGGACCATTGTGATTACATGGGACTTGGAGAATTGTGATGAAAAGGGCATGGATCATTGTGATGAAAAAGGCATGGAGCCTTGTCATGACAGGGTTCAAGGAGCATACAGACAACAAGTGTCAGGGAGCATGGTGATGACAAGTGTATTGAGCATTGTGATGACGAAGGTCATGGAGCATTGTGATGAGATGACCATGGATAATTGTGATGACGAGCATCCTGGGGCATTGTGATGACAAGTGTTATGGAATATTGTGATCACAAGGGTTTGGAGCATTGTTATGACAGAGGTCATGGAACATTTTGATTTCGTTGTGATGACAATAGCATGAAGCATTATGATGATGGGCATAGTGCATTGTGATGACAGGGTTCATGGATCATTGAGATGAAAAGGGGCATAGAGCATTGTGATTACAGTGTTTTTGGAGCATTGTGATGAGAAGGGTCAAGGAGCTTTGTGATGACAAGGCCATGGAACATCGTGATGGCAGGGATCATGGAGCATTGTTATGACAGGGGTAATGGAGCATTGTGATGGCAAGGGCTTGGATCATTGTGATGAGAAGGCCATGGAGCATTCTGATGACATGTGTCATGGAGCTATGTGAAGACAAGGGCATGGAGCAATGTGATGAGAGCGTTCAAGGAGCATTGTGATGACAATGACATGGAGCATTGTGATGCCAAGGGTCATGGATCTTTGTGATGACAAAGGTCATGGAGCATTGTGATGGCAAGGGCGTTGTGCATTGTGATGAGAAGGGCAGGGAGCATTCTGATGACAGGGTCATGGAGCAATTTGATGAAAAGTGTCATGGAACATTTTGATGACAGGTGTTATGGAACATTGTGATTTCAGGGGTCATCGAACACTGTGATGATAAGTGCATGTAGCATTGTGATGACAGGAGTCATGGAACACTGTGATGAGAGGGGTGAGGGAGTATTGTGACAAATAGTGATGTAGCATTGTGATATCAGTGGTGAGAGAGCATTTTGATGAGAAGTGCATGGAGCATTGTGATGACAAATTTTATGGAGCATTGTGATGACAATGTTGTGGAGCACTGTGATGACAAGCGCATGGTGCATTGTGATGACATGTGTCATGGAGCATTGTGCTGACAAGCGCATGGAGCATTGTGATGACAAGGGTCATGGAGCATTGTGCTGAGAATGGCATAGAGCATTGTGATGACAAGGGTCAAAGAGCATTGTGATGAAAAGTTCATGGAGCATTGGGGTTAAAAAGGTCACAGAGAGTGTTGATGACGAGGGCATGGACCATTGTGATGACAAAGGTCATGAAGCATTTTGATGACTGGAGTCACGGAGCATTGTGATGATAGGTGTCATGGAGCATTGTGATAACAAGGGCATGGAGCATTGTGATGACAAGGGCATGGAACATTGGTCTAATAAATTTCATGGAGTATTGCGATGAGAGTTGGAATGGCACACTGTGGTGACAAGGGCATGGAGCATTGTGATGACCAGGTCATGCCGTATTGTGAAGACACGTGTCAGGGAGCATTGTGATCACATATGTAATGGCCCATTGTGATGAGGATGGCATGGAGCATTGTGATGCCAAGTGTCAGGGAGGATTCTGATGACAAAGGTAATGGAGCATTGTGATGACAATGGCTTGCAGCATTGTGATGACAAGTGTCAGGGAGCATTGTGCTGACAAGTGCATGGAGCATTGTGATGACAAGGGTCATGGAGCATTCGGATGACAAGTTTGTGGAGTATTTTGATGACAATGGCATGGAGCATTGTGATGAAAATGGCATGGGGCATTGTGATGAAAAAGGCATGGAGCCTTTTCGAGACAGGGTTCAAGGAGCATTCTGATGACAAGTGTCAGGGAGCATTGTGATGACATGTGTATTGAGAATTGTGGTGACAAAGGTCATGGAGCATTGTGATGAAAAGGGCATGGGGTATTGTGATGACAGGGGTCATGGAGCATTGTGATGACAAGGGAATGGATCATGGTGATGTCAAGGTCTTGGAACATTGTGATGTGAAGATCATGGAGACTTGTGATGGAAAGTCTCATGGAGCATTCTGATGAAAAGGGGCATGGTGCATTGTGATTACATGGGTCCTGGAGCATTGTTATGACTAGGGCACTGAGCATTGTGATGAAAAGGCCATGGAGCATTCTGATGACATGCGTCATGGAGGTTTGTGATGACAAGGGCATGGAGCATTGTTATTACAGGGACCTTGGAGCATTGTGATGAAATGGTCATGGATCATTGTGATGAAAAATGCATGGAAACTTGTCATGACAGGGTTCAAGGAACATACTGACGACAAGGGTCTGGGAGCATTGTGATGACAAATGTATTGAGCATTGTGATGACAAAGATCATGGAGCATTGTGATGAGAAGACCATGGATAATAGTGATGATGAGCGTCATGGGGTGTTGTGATGATACGTGTTATGCAACATTGTAATCACAAGGGTTTGGAGCATTATGATGACAGAGGTCATGCAGAATATTGATTTCATTGTGATGACAATAGACTGAAGCATTATGATGATGGGCATGGAGCATTGTGATGACAGGGTTCATGGAGCATTGAGATGAAAAGGGGCATGGAGCATTGTGATTACAAGGGTCTTGGAGCATTGTGATGACAGATTTCATGGAGCATTGAGATGAAATGGGGCATGGAGCATTGTGATGACAAGGGCATGGAGCATTGTGATGACAGGGGTCATGGAGCTTTGTGATGACAAGGGAATGGATCATGGTGATGTCAAGGTCCTGGAACATTGTGATGTGAAGATCATGGAGACTTGTGATGGAAAGTCTCATGGAGCATTCTGATGAAACTGGGCATGGAGCATTGTGATGACAAGGGTCTTGGAGCATTGTGATGACAAGGGCATGGAGCATTGTGATGAGAAGCCCATGGAATATTCTGATGACATTCGTCATGGAGCTTTACGATGACAAGGGCATGGAGCATTGTGATATCAGGTGTCTTGAGCATTGTGATGGTAATTATCATAGAACCTTGTGATGACTAGGCCGTGGATCATTGTGATGGCAGCTGTCATGGTGCATTGTTATGACAGGGGTAACAGAGCATTGTGATGAGAAGGGTATGGAACTTTGTTCTGAAATGTTTCATGGATTATTCTGATGAGAGTGGGCATGGAGCATTGTGATGACAAGGGCACGGAACACTGTGATACATGGGTCATGCAGGACTGTAATGACAAAGGCATGGAGCATTGTGATGAGAAGGGCATCGAGCATTGTGATGACAAGTGTCATGGAGCTGTGTGATGACAAGGGCTTGGAGCAATGTGATGAGAGGGTTCCTGGCGCATTGTGATGCCAAGGGTCTTGGAGCTTTGTGATGACAAGTCATGGAGCATTTTGATGAGAAGGGCAGGGAGCATTTTGATGACCGGGTCATGCAGCAACTTGATAAAAAGTGTAATGGAACATTTTGATGGCAGTGGTTATAGAACATTGTGATGGCAGGGGTCTTGGATCTTTGGGATGGAAAGGGTCATGGAGCATTTTGACGACAGGGCTTATGGAACATTGTGATGGCAGGGGTCATGGAACATTGTGATGATAAGGGGATGTAGCATTGTGATGACAGTGTCATGGAACATTGTGATTACAAGGATGAGGGTGTATTGTGATGACTAGTGATGGAACATTGTGATATCTCTGGTGAGAGAGCATTTTGATGAGAAGTGCATGGACCATTGTGATTACAAGGTTTATGGTACATTGCAATGACAAGGTTTGGAACGTTGTGATGAAATGCGGGTGGCACATTGTGATGACAATGGTCATGGAGCATTGTTCTGACAAATACATGGAGCATTTTGATGACAAGTTTCTCAGAGAATTGTGATGAAAATTTCATGGAGCATTGTGGTTAAAAAGGTCACAGAGCCTTGTGATGACGCGGGCATGGACCATTGTGATGACAAACGTTATGAAGCATTGTGATGACTGGAGTCACGGAGCACTGTGATGACAGGGGTCATGGAGCATTGTGATGACAAGGGCATGGAGCATTGTGATGACAGTTGCATGGAGCATTGGTCTGACAAGTTTCATAGATTATTGTGATGAGAGTGGGAATGGTGCATTGTGATGACAAGGGCATGGAGCATTGTGATGATAAGGTCATGGAGTATTGTGATGACAGGTGTCAGGGAGCATTGTGATGACATATGTCATGGTCCATGGCGATGACAATGGCATGGAGCTTTGTGATACCAAATGTAATGGAGGATTGTGATGACAAATATAATGGAGCATTGTGATGATTAGGGTTTGGAGCATTATGATGACAAGGGCCATTGAAAATTTTGATGACAAGGTCGTGAAGCATTGTGATGACAAGGTCCTGGAGCATTGTGATGACAAAAACATGGAGCCTTGTGATGACAAGTCTCATGGAGCATACTGATTAAAAGGGGAATGGAGCATTGTGATTACAGGGGTCTTGGAACACTGTGAAGACAAGGGCATGAAGCATTGTGAGGAGAAGATCAAGGAGCATTCTGATGGCATGCGTCATTGAGGTTTGTGATGACAATGGCACGGACCATTGTGATTACATGGGACTTGGAGCATTGTGATGAAAATGGCATGGATCATTGTGATGAAAAAGGCATGGAGCCTTGTCATGACAAGGTTCAAGGAGCATACAGACAACAAGTGTCAGGGAGCATGTTGATGACAAGTGTATTGAGCATTGTGATGACGAAGGTCATGGAGCATTGTGATGAGAAGACCATGGATAATTGTGATGACGAGCATCCTGGGGCATTGTGATGACACGTGTTATGGAATATTGTGATCACAAGGGTTTGGAGCATTGTTATGACAGAGGTCATGGAACATTTTGATTTCGTTGTTATGACAATAGCATGAAGCATTATGATGATGGGCATAGTGCATTGTGATGACAGGGTTCATGGATCATTGAGATGAAAAGGGGCATAGAGCATTGTGATTACAGTGTTCTTGGAACATTGTGATGGCAGGGGTCATGGAGCATTGTTATGACAGGGGTAGTGGAGCATTGTGATGGCAAGGGCTTGGAGCATTGTGATGAGAAGGCCATGGAGCATTCTGATGACATGTGTCATGGAGCTATGTGAAGACAAGGGCATGGAGCAATGTGATGAGAGCGTTCATGGAGCATTGTGATGACAATGACATGGAGCATTGTGATGCCAAGGGTCATGGATCTTTTTGATGACAAAGGTCATGGAGCATTTTGATGGCAAGGGCGTTGTGCATTGTGATGAGAAGGGCAGGGAGCATTCTGATGACAGGGTCATGGAGCAATTTGATGAAAAGTGTCATGGAACATTTTGATGACAGGTGTTATGGAACATTGTGATTTTAGGGATCATCGAACATTGTGATGATAAGTGCATGTAGCATTGTGATGACAGGAGGCATGGAACATTGTGATGACAGGGGTGAGTGAGTATTGTGACAAATAGTGATGTAGCATTGTGATATCAGTGGTGAGAGAGCATTTTGAGAAATGCATGGAGCATTGTGATGACAAATTTTATGGAGCATTGTGATGACAATGTTGTGGAGCACTGTGATGACAAGCGCATGGTGCACTGTGATGACATGTGTCATGGAGCATTATGATGACAAGCGCATGGAGCATTGTGATGACAAGGGTCATGGAGCATTGTGCTGAAAAAGGCATAGAGCATTGTGATGACAAGGGTCAAAGAGCATTGTGATGAAAAGTTCATGGAGCATTGTGGTTAAAAAGGTCACAGAGACTGTTGATGACGAGGGCATGGACCATTGTGATGACAAAGGTCATGAAGCATTGGGATGACTGGAGTCACGGAGCACTGTGATGACAGGGTTCATGGAGCATTGTGATGACAAGGGCATGGAGCATTGTGATGACAGTGGCATGGAGCATTTGTCTGACAAGTTTCATAGATTATTGTGATGAGAGTGGGCATGGTGCATTGTGATGACAAGGGCATGGAGCATTGTGATGATAAGGTCATGGAGTATTGTGAAGACAGGTGTCAGGGAGCATTGTGATGACATATGTCATGGTCCATGGCGATGACAATGGCATGGAGCTTTGTGATACCAAATGTAATGGAGGATTGTGATGACAAATATAATGGAGCATTGTGATGATTAGGGTTTGGAGCATTATGATGACAAGGGCCATTGAAAATTTTGATGACAAAGTCGTGAAGCATTGTGATGACAAGGTCCTGGAGCATTGTGATGAAAAAGCCATGGAGCCTTGTGATGACAAGTCTCATGGAGCATACTGATTAAAAGGGGAATGGAGCATTGTGATTACAGGGGTCTTGGAACACTGTGAAGACAAGGGCATGGAGCATTGTGAGGAGAAGATCAAGGAGCATTCTGATGGCATGCGTCATTGAGCTTTGTGATGACAATGGCACGGACCATTGTGATTACATGGGACTTGGAGCATTGTGATGAAAAGGGCATGGATCATTGTGATGAAAAAGGCATGGAGCCTTGTCATGACAGGGTTCAAGGAGCATACAGACAACAAGTGTCAGGGAGCATGTTGATGACAAGTGTATTGAGCATTGTGATGACGAAGGTCATGGAGCATTTTGATGAGAAGACCATGGATAATTGTGAAGACGAGCATCCTGGGGCATTGTGATGACAAGGGTTATGGAATATTGTGGATACAAGGGTTTGGAGCATTATTATGACAGAGTTCTTGGAACATTTTGATTTCGTTGTTATGACAATAACATGAAGCATTATGATGATGGGCATAGTGCATTGTGATGACAGGGTTCATGGATCATTGAGATGAAAAGGGGCATAGAGCATTATGGTTACAGTGTTCTTGGAGCATTGTGATGATAATGGTCATGGAGCCTTGTGATGACAAGGCCATGGAACATCGTGATGGCAGGGGTCATGGAGCATTGTTATGACAGGGGTAATGGAGCATTGTGGTGGCAAGCGCTTGGAGCAATGTGATGAGAAGGCCATGGAGCATTCTGATGACAGTGGCATGGAGCATTGGTCTGACACGTTTCATAGATTATTGTGATGAGAGTGGGAATGGTGCATTGTGATGACAAGGGCATGGAGCATTGTGATGATAAGGTCATGGAGTATTGTGAAGACAGGTGTCAGGGAGCATTGTGATGCCATATGTCATGGTCCATGGCGATGACAATGGCATGGAGCTTTGTGATACCAAATGTAATGGAGGATTGTGAGGACAAATATAATGGAGCATTGTGATGATTAGGGTTTGGAGCATTATGATGACAAGGGCCATTGAAAATTTTGATGACAACGTCGTGAAGCATTGTGATGACAAGGTCCTGGAGCATTGTGATGACAAATCCATGGAGCCTTGTGATGACAAGTCTCATGGAGCATACTGATTAAAAGGGGAAAGGAGCATTGTGATTACAGGGGTCTTGGAACACTGTGAAGACAAGGGCATGGAGCATTGTGAGGAGAAGATCAAGGAGCATTCTGATGGCATGCGTCATTGAGTTTTGTGATGACAATGGCATGGACCATTGTGATTACATGGGACTTGGAGCATTGTGATGAAAAGGGCGTGGATCATTGTGATGAAAAAGGCATGGAGCCTTGTCATGACAGGGCTCAAGAAGCATACAGACAACAAGTGTCAGGGAGCATGTTGATGACAAGTGTATTGAGCATTGTGATGACGAAGGTCATGGAGCATTGTGATGAGAAGACCATGGATAATTGTGATGACGAGCATCCTGGGGCATTGTGATGACAAGTGTTATGGAATATTGTGATCACAAGGGTTTAGAGCATTGTTATGACAGAGGTCATGGAACATTTTGATTTCGTTGTGATGACAATAGCATGAAGCATTATGTTGATGGGCATGGTGCATTGTGATGACAGGGTTCATGGATCATGGAGATGAAAAGGGGCATAGAGCATTGTGATTACAGTGTTCTTGGAGCATTGTGATGAGGAGGGTCATGGAGCCTTGTGATGACAAGGCCATGGAACATCGTGATGGCAGGGGTCATGGAGCATTGTTATGACAGGTGTAATGGAGCTTTGTGATGGCAAGGGCTTGGAGCATTGTGATGAGAAGGCCATGGAGCATTCTGATGACACGTGTCATGGAGCTATGTGAAGACAAGGGCATTGAACAATGTGATGAGAGCGTTCTTGGAGCATTGTGATGACAATGACATGGAGCATTGTGATGCCAAGTGTCATGGATCTTTGTGATGACAAGTTCATGGAGCATTTTGATGGCAAGGGCGTTGTGCATTGTGATGAGAAGGTCAGGGAGCATTCTGATGACAGGATCATGGAGCAATTTGATGAAAAGTGTCATGGAACATTGTGATGACAGGGGTGAGGGAGTATTGTGACAAATAGTGATGTAGCATTGTGATATCAGTGGTGAGAGAGCATTTTAATGAGAAGTGCATGGAGCATTGTGATGACAAATTTTATGGAGCATTGTGATGACAATGTTGTGGAGCACTGTGATGACAAGCGCATGGTGCATTGTGATGACGTGTCATGGAGCATTGTGCTGACAAGCGCATGGAGCATTGTGATGACAAGGGTCATGGAGCATTGTGCTGAGAAAGGCATAGAGCATTGTGATGACAAAGGTCAAAGAGCATTGTGATGAAAAGTTCATGGAGCATTGGGGTTAAAATGGTCACAGAGACTGTTGATGACGAGGGCATGGACCATTGTGATGACAAAGTTCATGAAGCATTGGGATGACTGGAGTCACGGAGCATTGTGATGATAGGGGTCATGGAGCATTGTTATAACAAGGGCATGGAGCATTGTGATGACAAGGGCATGGAACATTGTTCTAATAACTTTCATGGAGTATTGTGATGAGAGTTGGAATGGCACACTCTGATGACAAGGGCATGGAGCATTTTGATGACCAGGTCATGCCGTATTGTGAAGACAGGTGTCAGGGAACATTGTGATCACATATGTAATGGCCCATTGTGATGAGGATGGCATGGAGCATTGTGATGCCAAGTGTCAGCTAGGATTCTGATGACAAAGGTAATGGAGCATTGTGATGACAATGGCTTGGAGCATTGTGATGACAAGGGTCAGGGAGCATTGTGCTGACAAGTGCATGGAGAATTGTGAGGGCAAGGGTCATGGAGCATTCTGATGACAAGCTTGTGGAGTATTTTGATGACAATGGCATGGAGCATTGTGATGAAAATGGCATGGGGCATTGTGATGAAAAAGGCATGGAGCCTTTTCGTGACAGGGTTCAAGGAGCATTCTGATGACAAGTGTCAGGGAGCATTGTGATGAAATGTGTATTGAGAATTGTGGTGACAAAGGTCATGGAGCATTGTGATGAAAAGGGCATGGAGTATTGTGATGACAGGCATCGTGGAGCTTTGTGATGAAAAGTGTTATGGAACATTGTGATCACAAGGGCTTGGAGCATTGTGATGACAGAGGTCATGGATCATTTTGATTTCAAGGAGCATGGAGCATTGTGATGACAAGGGCATGAAGCAATGTGATCCCAAATTTCAGGGAGGATTGTGATGACAATGGAAATGGAGTATTGTGATGACAAGCGCATAGAGCACTGTAATGACAAGGTCATGTAGCATTTTGCTGACAAAGGCATGGAGCATTGTGATGACATGTGTCATGGAGCACTGTGATGACAAGCGTCAAGGAGCATTGTTTTACAGGGGTCATGGAGCATTGGGATGACAAGGGCATGGATCATTGTAATGACAAGGGTCATGGAGCACTGGGCTGAAAATGTTCATGGAGAGTTGTGATGAAAGGTGTCATGTAGCATTGTGACGACAAGGGAATGGAGCATGGCGATGACAAGAGTCCTGGATCATTGTGTTGTCAGGTGTCATGGAGTGTTGTGATGACAGTGGTCATGGAGTATTGTGATGATATTTGCAATGGAGCATTGTGATGAGAATGTCGTGGTGCATTGGGCTGAAAATGTTCATGGAGTATTGTGATGACAGGGGTCATGGAGCATTGTGATGACAAGGGAATGGATCATGGTGATGTCAAGGTCCTGGAACATTGTGATGAGAAGACCATGGAGACTTGTGATGGCAAGTCTCATGGAGCATTCTGATGAAAAGGGGCATGGAGCATTGTGATTACAGAGGTCTTGGAGCATTGTTATGACTAGGGCATAGAGCATTGTGATGAGAAGGCCATGGAGCATTCTGATGACATGCATCATGGAGGTTTGTGATGACAAGGGCATGGAGCATTGTGATTACAGGGACCTTGGAGCATTGTGATGAAATGGTCATGGATCATTGTGATGAAAAATGCATGGAAACTTGTCATGACAGGGTTCAAGGAGCATACTGATGACAAGGGTCAGGGAGCATTGTGATGACTAGTTTATTGAGCATTGTGATGACAAAGATCATGGAGCATTGTGATGAGAAGACCATGGATAATTGTGATGATGAGCGTCATGGGGTGTTGTGATGATACGTGTTATGCAACATTGTGATCACAAGGGTTTGGAGCATTATGATGACAGAGGTCATGCAGAATATTGATTTCATTGTGATGACAATAGCCTGAAGCATTATGATGATGGGCATGGAGCATTGTGATGACAGCGTTCATGGAGCATTGAGATGAAAATTGGCATGGAGCATTGTGATGACAAGGGTCTTGGAGCATTGTGATGACAAGTGCATGGGGCAATGTGATGAGAAGCCCATGGAATATTCTGATGACATGCGTCATGGACCTTTATGATGACAAGGGTATGGAGCATTGTGATATCATGTGTCTTGTGCATTGTGATGAGAATTATCATGGAAGCTTGTGATGACTAGGCCGTGGATCACTGTGATGGCAGGTGTCATGCTGCATTGTTATGACAGTGGTAATGGAGCATTGTGATGAGAAGGCTATGGAACTTTGGTCTGAAATGTTTCATGTATTATTGTTATGAGAGTGGGCATGGAGCATTGTGATGACTAGGGCACGTAACACTGTGATACATGGGTCATGCAGGACTCTAATGACAAGGGCATGGAGCATTGTGATGAGAAGAGCGTCGAGCATTGTGATGACAAGTGTCATGGAGCTGTGTGATGACAAGGGCATGGAGCAATGTGATGAGAGGGTTCATGGAGCATTGTGATGATAATGACATGGAGCATTGTGATGCCAAGGGTCTTGGAGCTTTGTGATGACAAGTCATGGAGCATTTTGATGAGATGGGCAGGGAGCATTTTGATGACCGGGTCATGCAGCAATTTGATAAAAAGTGTAATGGAACATTTTGATGGCATGTGTTATAGAACATTGTGATGTCAGGGGTCTTGGAGCTTTGGGATGGAAAGGGTCATTGAGCATTTTGATGACAGGACTTATGGAACATTGTGCTGGCAGGGGTCATGGAACATTGTGATGATATGGGGATGTAGCATTGTGATGACAGGGTCATGGAACTTTGTGATTACAAGGGCGTAGGAGTATTGTGATGACTATTGATGGAACATTGTGATATCTCTGGTGAGAGCATTTTGATGAGAAGTGCATGGACCATTGTGATTACCACGTTTATGGAGCATTGCAATGACAAGGTTGTGGACGTTTGTGATGAAATGCGTGAGGCACATTATGATGAAAATGGACATGGAGCATTGTTCTGACAAAGACATGGAGCACTGTGATGACAAGTTTCACAGAGAATTGTGATGAAAAGTTCATGGAGCATTGTGGTTACAAAGGTCCCAGAGCCTTGTGATGATGCGGGCATGGACCATTGTGATGACAAACGTTATGATGCATTGTGATAACTGGAGTCACGGAGCATTGTGATGACAGGGGTCATGGAGCATTGTGATGACAAGGGCATGGAGCATTGTGATGACAGTGGCATGGAGCATTGGTCTGACAAGTTTCATAGATTATTGTGATGAGAGTGGGAATGGTGCATTGTGAAGACAAGGGCATGGAGCATTGTGATGATAAGGTCATGGAGTATTGTGAAGACAGGTGTCAGGGAGGATTGTGATGACATATGTCAGGGTCCCTGGCGATGACAATGGCATGGAGCTTTGTGATACCAAATGTAATGGAGGATTGTGATGACAAATATAATGGAGCATTGTGATGATTAGTGTTTGGAGCATTATGATGACAAGGGCCATTGAAAATTTTGATGACAAGGTCGTGAAGCATTGTGATGACAAGGTCCTGGAGCATTGTGATGACAAAACCATGGAACCTTGTGATGACAAGTCTCATGGAGCATACTGATTAAAAGGGGAATGGAGCATTGTGATTACTGGTGTCTTGGAACATTGTGAAGACAAGGGCATGGAGCATTGTGAGGAGAAGACCAAGGAGCATTCTGATGGCATGCGTCATTGAGCTTTGTGATGACAATGGCATGGACCATTGTGATTACATGGGACTTGGAGCATTGTGAAGAAACGGTCATGGATCATTGTGATGAAAAAGGCATGGAGCCTTGTCATGACAGGGTTCAAGGAGCATACAGACAACAAGTGTCAGGGAGCATGTTGATGACAAGTGTATTGAGCATTGTGATGACCATGGTCTTGGAGCATTGTGATGAGAAGACCATGGATAATTGTGATGACGAGCATCCTGGGGCATTGTGATGACAAGTGTTATGGAATATTGTTATCACAAGGGTTTGGAACATTGTTATGACAGAGGTCAGGGAACATTTTGATTTCGTTCTAATGACAATAGCATGAAGCATTATGATGATGGGCATGGTGCCTTGTGATGACAGGTTTCATGGATCATTGAGATGAAAAGGGGCATAGAGCATTGTGATTACAGTGTTCTTGGAGCATTGTGATGAGAAGGGTCATGGAGCCTTGTGATGACAAGGCCAAGGAACATCGTGATGGAAGGGGTCATGGAGCATTGTTATGACAGGGGTAATGGAGCATTGTGATGGCAAGGGCATGGAGCATTGTGATGAGAAGGCCATGGAGCATTCTGATGACATGTGTCATGGAGCTATGTGAAGACAATGGCATGGAGCAATATGATGAGAGATTTCATGGAACATTGTGATGACAATGAAATGGAGCATTGTGATGCCAAGGGTCATGGATCTTTGTGATGACAAAGGTCATGGAGCATTTTGATGGCAAGGGCGTTGTGCATTGTGAGGAGAAGGGCAGGGAGCATTGTGATGACAGGGTCATGGAGCAATATGATGAAAAGTGTCATGGAATATTTTGATGACAAGTGTAATGGAACATTGTGATTTCAGGGATCATCGAATATTGTGATGATAAGTGCATGTAGCAATGTGATGACAGGAGTCATGGAACATTGTGATGACAGGGGTGAGGGAGTATTATGACCAATAGTGATGTAGCATTGTGATATCAGTTGTTAGAGAGCATTTTGATGAGAAGTGCAGGGAGCATTGTGATGACAAATTTTATGGAGCATTGTGATGACAATGTTGTGGAGCACTGTGATGACAAGTGCATGTTGCATTGTGATGACATGTGTCATGGAGCATTGTGCTGACAAGCTAATGGAGCATTGTGATGACAAGGGTCATGGAGCATTGTGCTGAGAGGGGCATAGAGCATTGTGATGACAAGGGTCAAAGAGCATTGTGATGAAAAGTTCATGGAGCATTGTGGTTAAAATGGTCACAGAGACTGTTGATGACGAGGGCATGGACCATTGTGATGACATGTGTCATGGAGCACAGTGATGACAAGAATCAAGGATCATTGTGAATACAGGGGTCATGGAGCATTGGGATGACAATGGCATGGATCATTGTGATGACAAGTGTCATGGAGCACTGTGCTGAAAATGTTCATGGAGAGTTGTGATGACAGGTGTCATGTAGCATTGTGACGACAAGGTAATGGAGCATTGTGATGACAAGAGTCCTGGATCATTGTGTTGTCAGGTGTCATGGAGTGTTGTTATGACAGTGGTCATGGAGCATTGTGATGATATTGGCAATGGAGCATTGTGATGAGAAGGTCGTGGAGCATTGTGCTGAAAATGTTCATGGATTATTGTGATGACAGGGGTCATGGAGCATTGTTATGACAAGGGAATGGATCATGGTGATGTCAAGGTCCAGGAACATTGTGATGAGAAGACCATGGAGACTTGTGATGGCAAGTCTCATGGAGCATTCTGATGAAAAGGGGCATGGAGCATTGTGATTACAGGGGTCGTGGAACATTGTTATGACTAGGGCATAGAGCATTGTGATGAGAAGACCATGGAGCATTCTGACGACATGCATCAGGGAGTTTTGTGATGACAAGGGCATGGAGCATTGTGATTACAGGGACCTTGGAGCATTGTGATGAAATGGTCATGGATCATTGTGATGAAAAATGCATGGAAACTTGTCATGACAGGGTTCAAGGAGCATACTGACGACAAGGGTCAGGGAGCAATGTGATGACAAGTGTATTGAGCATTGTTATGACAAAGATCATGGAGCATTGTGATGAGAAGACCATGGATAATTGTGATGATGAGCGTCATGGGGTGTTGTGATGATACGTGTTATGCAACATTGTGATCACAAGGGTTTGGAGCATTATGATGACAGAGGTCATGCAGAATATTGATTTCATTGTGATGACAATAGCCTGAATCATTATGATGATGGGCATGGTGCATTGTGATGACAGGGTTCATGGAGCATTGAGATGAAAAGGGGCATGGAGCATTGTGATGAAAAGGGTCTTGGAGCATTGTGATGACAAGGGCATGGAGCATTGTGATGAGAAGGCCATCGAACATTCTGATGACATGTGTCATGGAGCTTTGTGATGACAAGGACATGGAGCATTGTGATATCAGGGGTCTTGAGCATTGTGATGAGAATTATCATGGAACCTTGTGATGACTAGGCCGTGGAACATTGTGATGCCAGATGTCATGGTGCATTGTTATGACAGGGGTAATGGATCATTGTGATGAGAAGGGTATGGAACTTTGGTCTGAAATGTTTCATGGATTATTGTGATGAGAGTGGGCATGGAGCATTGTGATGACAAGGGCACGGAACACTGTGATACATGGGTCATGCAGGACTGTAATGACAAGGGCATGGAGCATTGTGATGAGAAGTGCATCGAGCATTGTGATGACAAGTGTCATGGAGCTGTGTGATGACAAGGGCATGGAGCAATGTGATGAGAGGGTTCATGGAGCATTGTGATGACAATGACATGGAGCATTGTGATGCCAAGGGTCTTGGAGCTTTGTGATGACAAGTCATGGAGCATTTTGATGAGAAGGGCAGGGAGCATTTTGATGACGGGGTCATGCAGCAATTTGATAAAAAGTGTAATGGAACATTTTGATGCCAGGGGTTATAGAACATTGTGATGGCAGGGGTCTTGGAGCTTTGGGATGGAAAGGGTATTGGAGCATTTTGATGACAGGGCTTATGGAACATTGTGATGGCAGGGGTCATGGAACATTGTGATGATAAGGGGATGTAGCATTGTGATGACAGTGTCATGGAACATTGTGATTACAAGGATGAGGGTGTATTGTGATGACTAGTGATGGAACATTGTCATATCTCTGGTGAGAGAGCATTTTGATGAGAAGTGCATGGACCATTGTGATTACAAGGTTTATGGAGCATTGCAATGACAAGGTTTGGAACGTTGTGATGAAATGCGCGTGGCACATTGTGATGACAATGGTCATGGAGCATTGTTCTGACAAAGACATGGAGCATTGTGATGACAAGTTTCTCAGAGAATTGTGATGAAAAGTTCATGGAGCATTGTGGTTACAAAGGTCACAGAGCCTTGTGATGACGCGGGCATGGACCATTGTGATGACAAACGTTATAAGGCATTGTGATGACTGGAGTCATGGAGCACTGTGATGACAGGGGTCATGGAGCATTGTGATGACAAGGGCATGGAGCATTGTGATGAAAGTGGCATGGAGCATTGGTCTGACAAGTTTCATAGATTACTGTGATGAGAGTGGGCATGGTGCATTGTGATGACAAGGTAATGGATCATGGTTATGTCAAGGTCCTGGAACATTGTGATGTGAAGATCATGGAGACTTGTGATGGAAAGTCTCATGGAGCATTCTGATGAAAAGGGGCATTGTGCATTGTGATTACATGGGTCTTGGAGCATTGTTATGACTAGGGCATAGAGCATTGTGATGAGAAGGCCATGGAGCATTCTGATGACATGCGTCATGGCGGTTTGTGATGACAAGGGCATGGAGCATTGTTATTACAGGGACCTTGGAGCATTGTGATGAAATGGTCATGGATCATTGTGATGAAAAATGCATGGAAACTTGTCATGACAGGGTTCAAGGAACATACTGTCTACAAGGGTCAGGGAGCATTGTGATGACAAATGTATTGAGCATTGTGATGACAAAGATCATGGAGCATTGTGATGAGAAGACCATGGATAATAGTGATGATGAGCGTCATGGGGTGTTGTGATGATACGTGTTATGCAACATTGTGATCACAAGGGTTTGGAGCATTATGATGACAGAGGTCATGCAGAATATTGATTTCATTGTGATGACAATAGACTGAAGCATTATGATGATGGGCATGGTGCATTGTGATGACAGGGTTCATGGTGCATTGAGATGAAAAAGGGCATGGAGCATTGTGATGACAAGGGTCTTGGAGCATTGTGATGACAGATTTCATGGAGCATTGAGATGAAATGGGGCATGGAGCATTGTGATGACAAGGGTCTTGGAGCATTGTGATGACAAGGGCATGGAGCATTGTGATGACAGGGGTCATGGAGCATTGTGATGACAAGGGAATGGATCATGGTGATGTCAAGGTCCTGGAACACTGTGATGTGAAGATCATGGAGACTTGTGATGGAAAGTCTCATGGAGCATTCTGATGAAAAGGGGCATGGAGCATTGTGATGACAAGGGTCTTGGAGCATTGTGATGACAAGGGCATGGAGCATTGTGATGAGAAGCCCATGGAATATTCTGATGACATTCGTCATGGAGCTTTACGATGACAAGGGCATGGAGCATTGTGATATCAGGTGTCTTGAGCATTGTGATGGTAATTATCATGGAACCTTGTGATGACTAGGCCATGGATCATTGTGATAGCAGCTGTCATGGTGCATTGTTATGACAGGAGTAACAGAGCATTGTGATGAGAAGGGTATGGAACTTTGGTCTTAAATGTTTCATGGATTATTGTGATGAGAGTGGGCATGGAGCATTGTGATGACTAGGGCACGGAACACTGTGATACATGGGTCATGCAGGACTATAATGACAAGGTCATGGAGCATTGTGATGAGAAGGGCATCGAGAATTGTGATGACAAGTGTCATGGAGCTGTGTGATGACAAGGGCTTGGAGCAATGTGATGAGAGGGTTCATGGAGCATTGTGATGACAATGACATGGAGCATTGTGATGCCAAGGGTCTTGGAGCTTTGTGATGACAAGTCATGGAGCATTTTGATGAGAAGGGCAGGGAGCATTTTGATGACCGGGTCATGCAGCAACTTGATAATAAGTGTAATGGAACATTTTGATGGCAGTGGTTATAGAACACTGTGATGGCAGGGGTCTTGGATCTTTGGGATGGAAAGGGTCATGGAGCATTTTGACGACAGGGCTTATGGAACATTGTGATGGCAGGGGTCATGGAACATTGTGATGATAAGGGGATGTAGCATTGTGATGACAGTGTCATGGAACATTGTGATTACAAGGATGAGGGTGTATTGTGATGACTAGTGATGGAACATTGTCATATCTCTGGTGAGAGAGCATTTTGATGAGAAGTGCATGGACCATTGTGATTACAAGGTTTATGGAGCATTGCAATGACAAGGTTTGGAACGTTGTGATGAAATGCGCGTGGCACATTGTGATGACAATGGTCATGGAGCATTGTTCTGACAAATACATGGAGCATTGTGATGACAAGTTTCTCAGAGAATTGTGATGAAAATTTCATGGAGCATTGTGGTTACAAAGGTCACAGAGCCTTGTGATGACGCGGGCATGGACCATTGTGATGACAAACGTTATGAAGCATTGTGATGACTGGAGTCACGGAGCACTGTGATGACAGGGGTCATGGAGCATTGTGATGACAAGGGCATGGAGCATTGTGATGACAGTTGCATGGAGCATTGGTCTGACAAATTTCATAGATTATTGTGATGAGAGTGGGAATGGTGCATTGTGATGACAAGGGCATGGAGCATTGTGATGATAAGGTCATGGAGTATTGTGAAGACAGGTGTCAGGGAGCATTGTGATGACATATGTCATGGTCCATGGCGATGACAATGGCATGGAGCTTTGTGATACCAAATGTAACGGAGGATTGTGATGACAAATATAATGGAGCATTGTGATGATTAGGGTTTGGAGCATTATGATGACAAGGGCCATTGAAAATTTTGATGACAAGGTCGTGAAGCATTGTGATGACAAGGTCCTGGAGCATTGTGATGACAAAACCATGGAGCCTTGTGATGACAAGTCTCATGGAGCATACTGATTAAAAGGGGAAAGGAGCATTGTGATTACAGGGGTCTTGGAACACTGTGAAGACAAGGGCATGGAGCATTGTGAGGAGAAGATCAAGGAGCATTCTGATGGCATGCGTCATTGAGCTTTGTGATGACAATGGCACGGACCATTGTGATTACATGGGACTTGGAGCATTGTGATGAAAAGGGCATGGATCATTGTGATGAAAAAGGCATGGAGCCTTGTCATGACAGGGTTAAAGGAGCATACAGACAACAAGTGAAAGGGAGCATGTTGATGACAAGTGTATTGAGCATTGTGATGACGAAGGTCATGGAGCATTGTGATGAGAAGACCATGGATAATTGTGATGACGAGCATCCTGGGGCATTGTGATGACACGTGTTATGGAATATTGTGATCACAAGGGTTTGGAGCATTGTTATGACAGAGGTCATGGAACATTTTGATTTCGTTGTTATGACAATAGCATGAAGCATTATGATGATGGGCATAGTGCAATGTGATGACAGGGTTCATGGATCATTGAGATGTAAAGGGGCATAGAGCATTGTGATTACAGTGTTCTTGGAGCATTGTGATGGCAGGGGTCATGGAGCATTGTTATGACAGGGGTAGTGGAGCATTGTGATGGCAAGGGCTTGGAGCATTGTGATGAGAAGGCCATGGAGCATTCTGATGACATGTGTCATGGAGCTATGTGAAGACAAGGGCATGGAGCAATGTGATGAGAGCGTTCATGGAGCATTGTGATGACAATGACATGGAGCATTGTGATGCCAAGGGTCATGGATCTTTTTGATGACACAGGTCATGGAGCATTTTGATGGCAAGGGCGTTGTGCATTGTGATGAGAAGGGCAGGGAGCATTCTGATGACAGGGTCATGGAGTAATTTGATGAAAAGTGTCATGGAACATTTTGATGACAGGTGTTATGGAACATTGTAATTTTAGGGATCATCGAACATTGTGATGATAAGTGCATGTAGCATTGTGATGACAGGAGGCATGGAACATTGTGATGACAGGGGTGAGGGAGTATTGTGACAAATAGTGATGTAGCATTGTGATATCAGTGGTGAGAGAGCATTTTGAGAAATGCATGGAGCATTGTGATGACAAATTTTATGGAGCATTGTGATGACAATGTTGTGGAGCACTGTGATGACAAGCGCATGGTGCACTGTGATGACAAGGGTCATGGAGCATTGTGCTGAAAAAGGCATAGAGCATTGTGATGACAAGGGTCAAAGAGCATTGTGATGAAAAGTTCATGGAGCATTGTGGTTAAAAAGGTCACAGAGACTGTTGATGACGAGGGCATGGACCATTGTGATGACAAAGGTCATGAAGCATTGGGATGACTGGAGTCACGGAGCACTGTGATGACAGGGGTCATGGAGCATTGTGATGACAAGGGCATGGAGCATTGTGATGACAGTGGCATGCAGCATTGGTCTGACAAGTTTCATAGATTATTGTGATGAGAGTGGGAATGGTGCATTGTGATGACAAGGGCATGGAGCATTGTGATGATAAGGTCATGGAGTATTGTGAAGACAGGTGTCAGGGAGCATTGTGATGACATATGTCATGGTCCATGGCGATGACAATGGCATGGAGCTTTGTGATACCAAATGTAATGGAGGATTGTGATGACAAATATAATGGAGCATTGTGATGATTAGGGTTTGGAGAATTATGATGACAAGGGCCATTGAAAATTTTGATGACAAGGTCGTGAAGCATTGTGATGACAAGGTCCTGGAGCATTGTGATGACAAAACCATGGAGCCTTGTGATGACAAGTCTCATGGAGCATACTGATTAAACGGGGAATGGAGCATTGTGATTACAGGGGTCTTGGAACACTGTGAATACAAGGGCATGAAGCATTGTGAGGAAAAGATCAAGGAGCATTCTGATGGCATGCGTCATTGAGGTTTGTGATGACAATGGCACGGACCATTGTGATTACATGGGACTTGGAGCATTGTGATGAAAAGGGCATGGATCATTGTGATGAAAAAGGCATGGAGCCTTGTCATGACAGGGTTCAAGGAGCATACAGACAACAAGTGTCAGGGAGCATGTTGATGACAAGTGTATTGAGCATTGTGATGACGAAGGTCATGGAGCATTGTGATGAGAAGACCATGGATAATTGTGATGACGAGCATCCTGGGGCATTGTGATGACAAGTGTTATGGAATATTGTGATCACAAGGGTTTGGAGCATTATTATGACAGAGGTCATGGAACATTTTGATTTCGTTGTTATGACAATAGCATGAAGCATTATGATGATGGGCATGGTGCATTGTGATGACAGGGTTCATTGATCATGGAGATGAAAAGGGGCATAGAGCATTGTGATTACAGTGTTCTTGGAGCATTGTGATGAGAAGGGTCAAGGAGCCTTGTGATGACAAGGCCATGGAACATCGTGATGGCAGGGGTCATGGAGCATTGTTATGACAGGTGTAATGGAGCTTTGTGATGGCAAGGGCTTGAAGCATTGTGATGAGAAGGCCATGGAGCATTCTGATGACACGTGTCATGGAGCTATGTGAAGACAAGGGCATGGAACAATGTGATGAGAGCGTTCTTGGAGCATTGTGATGACAATGACATGGAGCATTGTGATGCCAAGTGTCATGGATCTTTGTGATGACAAGTTCATGGAGCATTTTGATGGCAAGGGCGTTGTGCATTGTGATGAGAAGGTCAGGGAGCATTCTGATGACAGGATCATGGAGCAATTTGATGAAAAGTGTCATGGAACATTGTGATGACAGGGGTGAGGGAGTATTGTGACAAATAGTGATGTAGCATTGTGATATCAGTGGTGAGAGACCATTTTGATGAGAAGTGCATGGAGCATTGTGATGACAAATTTTATGGAGCATTGTGATGACAATGTTGTGGAGCACTGTGATGACAACCGCATGGTGCATTGTGATGACGTGTCATGGAGCATTGTGCTGACAAGCGCATGGAGCATTGTGATGACAAGGGTCATGGAGCATTGTGCTGAGAAATGCATAGAGCATTGTGATGACAAAGGTCAAAGAGCATTGTGATGAAAAGTTCATGGAGCATTGGGGTTAAAATGGTCACAGAGACTGTTGATGACGAGGGCATGGACCATTGTGATGACAAAGGTCATGAAGCATTGGGATGACTGGAGTCACGGAGCATTGTGATGATAGGGGTCATGGAGCATTGTGATAACAAGGGCATGGAGCATTGTGATGACAAGGGCATGGAACATTGTTCTAATAACTTTCATGGAGTATTGCGATGAGAGTTGGAATGGCACACTCTGATGACAAGGGCATGGAGCATTTTGATGACCAGGTCATGCCGTATTGTGAAGACAGGTGTCAGGGAGCATTGTGATCACATATGTAATGGCCCATTGTGATGAGGATGGCATGGAGCATTGTGATGCCAAGTGTCAGCTAGGATTCTGATGACAAAGGTAATGGAGCATTGTGATGACAATGGCTTGGAGCATTGTGATGACAAGGGTCAGGGAGCATTGTGCTGACAAGTGCATGGAGAATTGTGATGGCAAGGGTCATGGAGCATTCTGATGACAAGCTTGTGGAGTATTTTGATGACAATGGCATGGAGCATTGTGATGAAAATGGCATGGGGCATTGTGATGAAAAAGGCATGGAGCCTTTTCGTGACAGGGTTCAAGGAGCATTCTGATGACAAGTGTCAGGGAGCATTGTGATGAAATGTGTATTGAGAATTGTGGTGACAATGGTCATGGAGCATTGTGATGAAAAGGGCATGGAGTATTGTGATGACAGGCATCGTGGAGCTTTGTGATGAAAAGTGTTATGGAACATTGTGATCACAAGGGTTTGGAGCATTGTGATGACAGAGGTCATGGATCATTTTGATTTCAAGGAGCATGGAGCATTGTGATGACAAGGGCATGAAGCAATGTGATCCCAAAGTTCAGGGAGGATTGTGATGACAATGGAAATGGAGTATTGTGATGACAAGCGCATAGAGCACTGTAATGACAAGGCCATGTAGCATTTTGCTGACAAAGGCATGGAGCATTGTGATGACATGTGTCATGGAGCACTGTGATGACAAGCGTCAAGGAGCATTGTATTACAGGGGTCATGGAGCATTGGGAGGACAAGGGCATGGATCATTGTAATGACAAGGGTCATGGAGCACTGGGCTGAAAATGTTCATGGAGAGTTGTGATGAAAGGTGTCATGTAGCATTGTGACGACAAGGGAATGGAGCATGGCGATGACAAGAGTCCTGGATCATTGTGTTGTCACATGTCATGGAATGTTGTGATGACAGTGATCATGGAGTATTGTGATGATATTTGCAATGGAGCATTGTGATGAGAATGTCGTGGTGCATTGGGCTGAAAATGTTCATGGAGTATTGTGATGACAGGGGTCATGGAGCATTGTGATGACAAGGGAATGGATCATGGTGATGTCAAGGTCCTGGAACATTGTGATGAGAAGACCATGGAGACATGTGATGGCAAGTCTCTTGGAGCATTCTGATGAAAAGGGGCATGGAGCATTGTGATTACAGGGGTCTTGGAGCATTGTTATGACTAGGGCATAGAGCATTGTGATGAGAAGGCCATGGAGCATTCTGATGACATGCATCATGGAGGTTTGTGATGACAAGGGCCTGGAGCATTGTGATTACAGGGACCTTGGAGCATTGTGATGAAATGGTCATGGATCATTGTGATGAAAAATGCATGGAAACTTGTCATGACAGGGTTCAAGGAGCATACTGATGACAAGGGTCAGGGAGCATTGTGATGACAAGTTTATTGAGCATTGTGATGACAAAGATCATGGAGCATTGTGATGAGAAGACCATGGATAATTGTGATGATGAGCGTCATGGGGTGTTGTGATGATACGTGTTATGCAACATTGTGATCACAAGGGTTTGGAGCATTATGATGACAGAGGTCATGCAGAATATTGATTTCATTGTGATGACAATAGCCTGAAGCATTATGATGATGGGCATGGAGCATTGTGATGACAGCGTTCATGGAGCATTGAGATGAAAATTGGCATGGAGCATTGTGATTACAAGGGTCTTGGAGCATTGTGATGACAGATTTCATGGAGCATTGAGATGAAATGGGGCATGGAGCATTGTGATGACAAGGGTCTTGGAGCATTGTGATGACAAGTGCATGGGGCAATGTGATGAGAAGCCCATGGAATATTCTGATGACATGCGTCATGGACCTTTATGATGACAAGGGTATGGAGCATTGTGATATCATGTGTCTTGAGCATTGTGATGAGAATTATCATGGAAGCTTGTGATGACTAGGCCGTGGATCACTGTGATGGCAGGTGTCATGGTGCATTGTTATGACAGTGGTAATGGAGCATTGTGATGAGAAGGCTATGGAACTTTGGTCTGAAATGTTTCATGTATTATTGTGATGAGAATGGGCATGGAGCATTGTGATGACTAGGGCACGTAACACTGTGATACATGGGTCATGCAGGACTGTAATGACAAGGGCATGGAGCATTGTGATGAGAAGAGCGTCGAGCATTGTGATGACAAGTGTCATGGAGCTGTGTGATGACAAGGGCATGGAGCAATGTGATGAGAGGGTTCATGGAGCATTGTGATGATAATGACATGGAGCATTGTGATGCCAAGGGTCTTGGAGCTTTGTGATGACAAGTCATGGAGCATTTTGATGAGATGGGCAGGGAGCATTTTGATGACCGGGTCATGCAGCAATTTGATAAAAAGTGTAATGGAACATTTTGAGGGCATGTGTTATAGAACATTGTGATGTCAGGGGTCTTGGAGCTTTGGGATGGAAAGGGTCATTGAGCATTTTGATGACAGGACTTATGGAACATTGTGCTGGCAGGGGTCATGGAACATTGTGATGATATGGGGATGTAGCATTGTGATGACAGGGTCATGGAACTTTGTGATTACAAGGGCGTAGGAGTATTGTGATGACTATTGATGGAACATTGTGATATCTCTGGTGAGAGCATTTTGATGAGAAGTGCATGGACCATTGTGATTACCACGTTTATGGAGCATTGCAATGACAAGGTTGTAGACGTTTGTGATGAAATGCGTGAGGCACATTATGATGAAAATGGACATGGAGCATTGTTCTGACAAAGACATGGAGCACTGTGATGACAAGTTTCACAGAGAATTGTGAGGAAATGTGCATGGAGCATTGTGGTTACAAAGGTCACAGAGCCTTGTGATGATGCGGGCATGGACCATTGTGATGACAAACGTTATGATGCATTGTGATAACTGGAGTCACGGAGCATTGTGATGACAGGGGTCATGGAGCATTGTGATGACAAGGGCATGGAGCATTGTGATGACAGTGGCATGGAGCATTGGTCTGACAAGTTTCATAGATTATTGTGATGAGAGTGGGAATGGTGCATTGTGAAGACAAGGGCATGGAGCATTGTGATGATAAGGTCATGGAGTATTGTGAAGACAGGTGTCAGGGAGGATTGTGATGACATATGTCAGGGTCCCTGGCGATGACAATGGCATGGAGCTTTGTGATACCAAATGTAATGGAGGATTGTGATGACAAATATAATGGAGCATTGTGATGATTAGTGTTTGGAGCATTATGATGACAAGGGCCATTGAAAATTTTGATGACAAGGTCGTGAAGCATTGTGATGACAAGGTCCTGGAGCATTGTGATGACAAAACCATGGAACCTTGTGATGACAAGTCTCATGGAGCATACTGATTAAAAGGGGAATGGAGCATTGTGATTACAGGTGTCTTGGAACATTGTGAAGACAAGGGCATGGAGCATTGTGAGGAGAAGACCAAGGAGCATTCTGATGGCATGCATCATTGAGCTTTGTGATGACAATGGCATGGACCATTGTGATTACATGGGACTTGGAGCATTGTGAAGAAAAGGTCATGGATCATTGTGATGAAAAAGGCATGGAGCCTTGTCATGACAGGGTTCAAGGAGCATACAGACAACAAGTGTCAGGGAGCATGTTGATGACAAGTGTATTGAGCATTGTGATGACCATGGTCTTGGAGCATTGTGATGAGAAGACCATGGATAATTGTGATGACGAGCATCATGGGGCATTGTGATGACAAGTGTTATGGAATATTGTGATCACAAGGGTTTGGAACATTGTTATGACAGAGGTCAGGGAACATTTTGATTTCATTCTAATGACAATAGCATGAAGCATTATGATGATGGGCATGGTGCCTTGTGATGACAGGGTTCATGGATCATTGAGATGAAAAGGGGCATATAGCATTGTGATTACAGTGTTCTTGGAGCATTGTGATGAGAAGGGTCATGGAGCCTTGTGATGACAAGGCCAAGGAACATCGTGATGGAAGGGGTCATGGAGCATTGTTATGACAGGGGTAATGGAGCATTGTGATGGCAAGGGCATGGAGCATTGTGATGAGAAGGCCATGGAGCATTCTGATGACATGTGTCATGGAGCTATGTGAAGACAATGGCATGGAGCAATATGATGAGAGATTTCATGGAACATTGTGATGACAATGAAGTGGAGCATTGTGATGCCAAGGGTCATGGATCTTTGTGATGACAAAGGTCATGGAGCATTTTGATGGCAAGGGCGTTGTGCATTGTGAGGAGAAGGGCAGGGAGCATTGTGATGACAGGGTCATGGAGCAATATGATGAAAAGTGTCATGGAATATTTTGATGACAAGTGTAATGGAACATTGTGATTTCAGGGATCATCGAATATTGTGATGATAAGTGCATGTAGCAATGTGATGACAGGAGTCATGGAACATTGTGATGACAGGGGTGAGGGAGTATTATGACCAATAGTGATGTAGCATTGTGATATCAGTGGTTAGAGAGCATTTTGATGAGAAGTGCAGGGAGCATTGTGATGACAAATTTTATGGAGCATTGTGATGACAATGTTGTGGAGCACTGTGATGACAAGTGCATGTTGCATTGTGATGACATGTGTCATGGAGCATTGTGCTGACAAGCTAATGGAGCATTGTGATGACAAGGGTCATGGAGCATTGTGCTGAGAGGGGCATAGAGCATTGTGATGACAAGGGTCAAAGAGCATTGTGATGAAAAGTTCATGGAGCATTGTGGTTAAAATGGTCACAGAGACTGTTGATGACGAGGGCATGGACCATTGTGATGACATGTGTCATGGAGCACAGTGATGACAAGAATCAAGGATCATTGTGAATACAGGGGTCATGGAGCATTGGGATGACAATGGC
Source organism: Mesoplodon densirostris (assembly GCF_025265405.1). Taxonomy (NCBI): domain Eukaryota; kingdom Metazoa; phylum Chordata; class Mammalia; order Artiodactyla; family Ziphiidae; genus Mesoplodon; species Mesoplodon densirostris. The sequence continues at coordinate 126,905,687 of NC_082661.1, forward strand.
ATGGATCATTGTGATGACAAGTGTCATGGAGCACTGTGCTGAAAATGTTCATGGAGAGTTGTGATGACAGGTGTCATGTAGCATTGTGACGACAAGGTAATGGAGCATTGTGATGACAAGAGTCCTGGATCATTGTGTTGTCAGGTGTCATGGAGTGTTGTTATGACAGTGGTCATGGAGCATTGTGATGATATTGGCAATGGAGCATTGTGATGAGAAGGTCGTGGAGCATTGGGCTGAAAATGTTCATGGATTATTGTGATGACAGGGGTCATGGAGCATTGTTATGACAAGGGAATGGATCATGGTGATGTCAAGGTCCAGGAACATTGTGATGAGAAGACCATGGAGACTTGTGATGGCAAGTCTCATGGAGCATTCTGATGAAAAGGGGCATGGAGCATTGTGATTACAGGGGTCGTGGAACATTGTTATGACTAGGGCATAGAGCATTGTGATGAGAAGGCCATGGAGCATTCTGACGACATGCATCAGGGAGTTTTGTGATGACAAGGGCATGGAGCATTGTGATTACAGGGACCTTGGAGCATTGTGATGAAATGGTCATGGATCATTGTGATGAAAAATGCATGGAAACTTGTCATGACAGGGTTCAAGGAGCATACTGACGACAAGGGTCAGGGAGCAATGTGATGACAAGTGTATTGAGCATTGTTATGACAAAGATCATGGAGCATTGTGATGAGAAGACCATGGATAATTGTGATGATGAGCGTCATGGGGTGTTGTGATGATACGTGTTATGCAACATTGTGATCACAAGGGTTTGGAGCATTATGATGACAGAGGTCATGCAGAATATTGATTTCATTGTGATGACAATAGCCTGAATCATTATGATGATGGGCATGGTGCATTGTGATGACAGGGTTCATGGAGCATTGAGATGAAAAGGGGCATGGAGCATTGTGATGACAAGGGTCTTGGAGCATTGTGATGACAGATTTCATGGAGCATTGAGATGAAATGGGGCATGGAGCATTGTGATGAAAAGGGTCTTGGAGCATTGTGATGACAAGGGCATGGAGCATTGTGATGAGAAGGCCATCGAACATTCTGATGACATGTGTCATGGAGCTTTGTGATGACAAGGGCATGGAGCATTGTGATATCAGGGGTCTTGAGCATTGTGATGAGAATTATCATGGAACCTTGTGATGACTAGGCCGTGGAACATTGTGATGCCAGATGTCATGGTGCATTGTTATGACAGGGGTAATGGATCATTGTGATGAGAAGGGTATGGAACTTTGGTCTGAAATGTTTCATGGATTATTGTGATGAGAGTGGGCATGGAGCATTGTGATGACAAGGGCACGGAACACTGTGATACATGGGTCATGCAGGACTGTAATGACAAGGGCATGGAGCATTGTGATGAGAAGTGCATCGAGCATTGTGATGACAAGTGTCATGGAGCTGTGTGATGACAAGGGCATGGAGCATTGTGATGCCAAGGGTCTTGGAGCTTTGTGATGACAAGTCATGGAGCATTTTGATGAGAAGGGCAGGGAGCATTTTGATGACGGGGTCATGCAGCAATTTGATAAAAAGTGTAATGGAACATTTTGATGCCAGGGGTTATAGAACATTGTGATGTCAGGGGTCTTGGAGCTTTGGGATGGAAAGGGTCATGGAGCATTTTGATGACAGGGCTTATGGAACATTGTGATGGCAGGGGTCATGGAACATTGTGATGATAAGGGGATGTAGCATTGTGATGACAGTGTCATGGAACATTGTGATTACAAGGATGAGGGTGTATTGTGATGACTAGTGATGGAACATTGTCATATCTCTGGTGAGAGAGCATTTTGATGAGAATTGCATGGACCATTGTGATTACAAGGTTTATGGAGCATTGCAATGACAAGGTTTGGAACGTTGTGATGCAATGCGCGTGGCACATTGTGATGACAATGGTCATGGAGCATTGTTCTGACAAAGACATGGAGCATTGTGATGACAAGTTTCTCAGAGAATTGTGATGAAAAGTTCATGGAGCATTGTGGTTACAAAGGTCACAGAGCCTTGTGATGACGCGGGCATGGACCATTGTGATGACAAACGTTATAAGGCATTGTGATGACTGGAGTCATGGAGCACTGTGATGACAGGGGTCATGGAGCAATGTGATGACAAGGGCATGGAGCATTGTGATGAAAGTGGCATGGAGCATTGGTCTGACAAGTTTCATAGATTACTGTGATGAGAGTGGGCATGGTGCATTGTGATGACAAGGGAATGGATCATGGTTATGTCAAGGTCCTGGAACATTGTGATGTGAAGATCATGGAGACTTGTGATGGAAAGTCTCATGGAGCATTCTGATGAAAAGGGGCATTGTGCATTGTGATTACATGGGTCTTGGAGCATTGTTATGACTAGGGCATAGAGCATTGTGATGAGAAGGCCATGGAGCATTCTGATGACATGCGTCATGGAGGTTTGTGATGACAAGGGCATGGAGCATTGTTATTACAGGGACCTTGGAGCATTGTGATGAAATGGTCATGGATCATTGTGATGAAAAATGCATGGAAACTTGTCATGACAGGGTTCAAGGAACATACTGTCGACAAGGGTCAGGGAGCATTGTGATGACAAATGTATTGAGCATTGTGATGACAAAGATCATGGAGCATTGTGATGAGAAGACCATGGATAATAGTGATGATGAGCGTCATGGGGTGTTGTGATGATACGTGTTATGCAACATTGTGATCACAAGGGTTTGGAGCATTATGATGACAGAGGTCATGCAGAATATTGATTTCATTGTGATGACAATAGACTGAAGCATTATGATGATGGGCATGGTGCATTGTGATGACAGGGTTCATGGAGCATTGAGATGAAAAAGGGCATGGAGCATTGTGATGACAAGGGTCTTGGAGCATTGTGATGACAGATTTCATGGAGCATTGAGATGAAATGGGGCATGGAGCATTGTGATGACAAGGGTCTTGGAGCATTGTGATGACAAAGGCATGGAGCATTGTGATGACAGGGGTCATGGAGCATTGTGATGACAAGGGAATGGATCATGGTGATGTCAAGGTCCTGGAACATTGTGATGTGAAGATCATGGAGACTTGTGATGGAAAGTCTCATGGAGCATTCTGATGAAAAGGGGCATGGAGCATTGTGATGACAAGGGTCTTGGAGCATTGTGATGACAAGGGCATGGAGCATTGTGATGAGAAGCCCATGGAATATTCTGATGACATTCGTCATGGAGCTTTACGATGACAAGGGCATGGAGCATTGTGATATCAGGTGTCTTGAGCATTGTGATGGTAATTATCATGGAACCTTGTGATGACTAGGCCGTGGATCATTGTGATGGCAGCTGTCATGGTGCATTGTTATGACAGGAGTAACAGAGCATTGTGATGAGAAGGGTATGGAACTTTGGTCTTAAATGTTTCATGGATTATTGTGATGAGAGTGGGCATGGAGCATTGTGATGACAAGGGCACGGAACACTGTGATACATGGGTCATGCAGGACTATAATGACAAGGGCATGGAGCATTGTGATGAGAAGGGCATCGAGCATTGTGATGACAAGTGTCATGGAGCTGTGTGATGACAAGTGCTTGGAGCAATGTGATGAGAGGGTTCATGGAGCATTGTGATGACAATGACATGGAGCATTGTGATGACAAGGGTCTTGGAGCTTTGTGATGACAAGTCATGGAGCATTTTGATGAGAAGGGCAGGGAGCATTTTGATGACCGGGTCATGCAGCAACTTGATAAAAAGTGTAATGGAACATTTTGATGGCAGTGGTTATAGAACACTGTGATGGCAGGGGTCTTGGATCTTTGGGATGGAAAGGGTCATGGAGCATTTTGACGACAGGGCTTATGGAACATTGTGATGGCAGGGGTCATGGAACATTGTGATGATATGGGGATGTAGCATTGTGATGACAGGGTCATGGAACTTTGTGATTACAAGGGCGTAGGAGTATTGTGATGACTATTGATGGAACATTGTGATATCTCTGGTGAGAGCATTTTGATGAGAAGTGCATGGACCATTGTGATTACCACGTTTATGGAGCATTGCAATGACAAGGTTGTAGACGTTTGTGATGAAATGCGTGAGGCACATTATGATGAAAATGGACATGGAGCATTGTTCTGACAAAGACATGGAGCACTGTGATGACAAGTTTCACAGAGAATTGTGAGGAAATGTGCATGGAGCATTGTGGTTACAAAGGTCACAGAGCCTTGTGATGATGCGGGCATGGACCATTGTGATGACAAACGTTATGATGCATTGTGATAACTGGAGTCACGGAGCATTGTGATGACAGGGGTCATGGAGCATTGTGATGACAAGGGCATGGAGCATTGTGATGACAGTGGCATGGAGCATTGGTCTGACAAGTTTCATAGATTATTGTGATGAGAGTGGGAATGGTGCATTGTGATGACAAGGGCATGGAGCATTGTGATGATAAGGTCATGGAGTATTGTGAAGACAGGTGTCAGGGAGGATTGTGATGACATATGTCAGGGTCCCTGGCGATGACAATGGCATGGAGCTTTGTGATACCAAATGTAATGGAGGATTGTGATGACAAATATAATGGAGCATTGTGATGATTAGTGTTTGGAGCATTATGATGACAAGGGCCATTGAAAATTTTGATGACAAGGTCGTGAAGCATTGTGATGACAAGGTCCTGGAGCATTGTGATGACAAAACCATGGAACCTTGTGATGACAAGTCTAAAAGAGCATACTGATTAAAAGGGGAATGGAGCATTGTGATTACAGGTGTCTTGGAACATTGTGAAGACAAGGGCATGGAGCATTGTGAGGAGAAGACCAAGGAGCATTCTGATGGCATGCATCATTGAGCTTTGTGATGACAATGGCATGGGCCATTGTGATTACATGGGACTTGGAGCATTGTGAAGAAAAGGTCATGGATCATTGTGATGAAAAAGGCATGGAGCCTTGTCATGACAGGGTTCAAGGAGCATACAGACAACAAGTGTCAGGGAGCATGTTGATGACAAGTGTATTGAGCATTGTGATGACCATGGTCTTGGAGCATTGTGATGAGAAGACCATGGATAATTGTGATGACGAGCATCATGGGGCATTGTGATGACAAGTGTTATGGAATATTGTGATCACAAGGGTTTGGAACATTGTTATGACAGAGGTCAGGGAACATTTTGATTTTGTTCTAAGGACAATAGCATGAAGCATTATGATGATGGGCATGGTGCCTTGTGATGACAGGGTTCATGGATCATTGAGATGAAAAGGGGCATATAGCATTGTGATTACAGTGTTCTTGGAGCACTGTGATGAGAAGGGTCATGGAGCCTTGTGATGACAAGGCCAAGGAACATCGTGATGGAAGGGGTCATGGAGCATTGCTATGACAGGGGTAATGGAGCATTGTGATGGCAAGGGCATGGAGCATTGTGATGAGAAGGCCATGGAGCATTCTGATGACATGTGTCATGGAGCTATGTGAAGAAAATGGCATGGAGCAATATGATGAGAGATTTCATGGAACATTGTGATGACAATGAAATGGAGCATTGTGATGCCAAGGGTCATGGATCTTTGTGATGACAAAGGTCATGGAGCATTTTGATGGCAAGGGCGTTGTGCATTGTGAGGAGAAGGGCAGGGAGCATTGTGATGACAGGGTCATGGAGCAATATGATGAAAAGTGTCATGGAATATTTTGATGACAAGTGTAATGGAACATTGTGATTTCAGGGATCATCGAATATTGTGATGATAAGTGCATGTAGCAATGTGATGACAGGAGTCATGGAACATTGTGATGACAGGGGTGAGGGAGTATTATGACCAATAGTGATGTAGCATTGTGATATCAGTGGTTAGAGAGCATTTTGATGAGAAGTGCAGGGAGCATTGTGATGACAAATTTTATGGAGCATTGTGATGACAATGTTGTGGAGCACTGTGATGACAAGTGCATGTTGCATTGTGATGATATGTGTCATGGAGCATTGTGCTGACAAGCTAATGGAGCATTGTGATGACAAGGGTCATGGAGCATTGTGCTGAGAAAGGCATAGAGCATTGTGATGACAAGGGTCAAAGAGCATTGTGATGAAAAGTTCATGGAGCATTGTGGTTAAAATGGTCACAGAGACTGTTGATGACGAGGGCATGGACCATTGTGATGACATGTGTCATGGAGCACAGTGATGACAAGAATCAAGGATCATTGTGAATACAGGGGTCATGGAGCATTGGGATGACAATGGCATGGATCATTGTGATGACAAGTGTCATGGAGCACTGTGCTGAAAATGTTCATGGAGAGTTGTGATGACAGGTGTCATGTAGCATTGTGACGACAAGGTAATGGAGCATTGTGATGACAAGAGTCCTGGATCATTGTGTTGTCAGGTGTCATGGAGTGTTGTTATGACAGTGGTCATGGAGCATTGTGATGATATTGGCAATGGAGCATTGTGATGAGAAGGTCGTGGAGCATTGGGCTGAAAATGTTCATGGATTATTGTGATGACAGGGGTCATGGAGCATTGTTATGACAAGGGAATGGATCATGGTGATGTCAAGGTCCAGGAACATTGTGATGAGAAGACCATGGAGACTTGTGATGGCAAGTCTCATGGAGCATTCTGATGAAAAGGGGCATGGAGCATTGTGATTACAGGGGTCGTGGAACATTGTTATGACTAGGGCATAGAGCATTGTGATGAGAAGGCCATGGAGCATTCTGACGACATGCATCAGGGAGTTTTGTGATGACAAGGGCATGGAGCATTGTGATTACAGGGACCTTGGAGCATTGTGATGAAATGGTCATGGATCATTGTGATGAAAAATGCATGGAAACTTGTCATGACAGGGTTCAAGGAGCATACTGACGACAAGGGTCAGGGAGCAATGTGATGACAAGTGTATTGAGCATTGTTATGACAAAGATCATGGAGCATTGTGATGAGAAGACCATGGATAATTGTGATGATGAGCGTCATGGGGTGTTGTGATGATACGTGTTATGCAACATTGTGATCACAAGGGTTTGGAGCATTATGATGACAGAGGTCATGCAGAATATTGATTTCATTGTGATGACAATAGCCTGAATCATTATGATGATGGGCATGGTGCATTGTGATGACAGGGTTCATGGAGCATTGAGATGAAAAGGGGCATGGAGCATTGTGATGACAAGGGTCTTGGAGCATTGTGATGACAGATTTCATGGAGCATTGAGATGAAATGGGGCATGGAGCATTGTGATGAAAAGGGTCTTGGAGCATTGTGATGACAAGGGCATGGAGCATTGTGATGAGAAGGCCATCGAACATTCTGATGACATGTGTCATGGAGCTTTGTGATGACAAGGGCATGGAGCATTGTGATATCAGGGGTCTTGAGCATTGTGATGAGAATTATCATGGAACCTTGTGATGACTAGGCCGTGGAACATTGTGATGCCAGATGTCATGGTGCATTGTTATGACAGGGGTAATGGATCATTGTGATGAGAAGGGTATGGAACTTTGGTCTGAAATGTTTCATGGATTATTGTGATGAGAGTGGGCATGGAGCATTGTGATGACAAGGGCACGGAACACTGTGATACATGGGTCATGCAGGACTGTAATGACAAGGGCATGGAGCATTGTGATGAGAAGTGCATCGAGCATTGTGATGACAAGTGTCATGGAGCTGTGTGATGACAAGGGCATGGAGCAATGTGATGAGAGGGTTCATGGAGCATTGTGATGACAATGACATGGAGCATTGTGATGCCAAGGGTCTTGGAGCTTTGTGATGACAAGTCATGGAGCATTTTGATGAGAAGGGCAGGGAGCATTTTGATGACGGGGTCATGCAGCAATTTGATAAAAAGTGTAATGGAACATTTTGATGCCAGGGGTTATAGAACATTGTGATGTCAGGGGTCTTGGAGCTTTGGGATGGAAAGGGTCATGGAGCATTTTGATGACAGGGCTTATGGAACATTGTGATGGCAGGGGTCATGGAACATTGTGATGATAAGGGGATGTAGCATTGTGATGACAGTGTCATGGAACATTGTGATTACAAGGATGAGGGTGTATTGTGATGACTAGTGATGGAACATTGTCATATCTCTGGTGAGAGAGCATTTTGATGAGAATTGCATGGACCATTGTGATTACAAGGTTTATGGAGCATTGCAATGACAAGGTTTGGAACGTTGTGATGAAATGCGCGTGGCACATTGTGATGACAATGGTCATGGAGCATTGTTCTGACAAAGACATGGAGCATTGTGATGACAAGTTTCTCAGAGAATTGTGATGAAAAGTTCATGGAGCATTGTGGTTACAAAGGTCACAGAGCCTTGTGATGACGCGGGCATGGACCATTGTGATGACAAACGTTATAAGGCATTGTGATGACTGGAGTCATGGAGCACTGTGATGACAGGGGTCATGGAGCAATGTGATGACAAGGGCATGGAGCATTGTGATGAAAGTGGCATGGAGCATTGGTCTGACAAGTTTCATAGATTACTGTGATGAGAGTGGGCATGGTGCATTGTGATGACAAGGGAATGGATCATGGTTATGTCAAGGTCCTGGAACATTGTGATGTGAAGATCATGGAGACTTGTGATGGAAAGTCTCATGGAGCATTCTGATGAAAAGGGGCATTGTGCATTGTGATTACATGGGTCTTGGAGCATTGTTATGACTAGGGCATAGAGCATTGTGATGAGAAGGCCATGGAGCATTCTGATGACATGCGTCATGGAGGTTTGTGATGACAAGGGCATGGAGCATTGTTATTACAGGGACCTTGGAGCATTGTGATGAAATGGTCATGGATCATTGTGATGAAAAATGCATGGAAACTTGTCATGACAGGGTTCAAGGAACATACTGTCGACAAGGGTCAGGGAGCATTGTGATGACAAATGTATTGAGCATTGTGATGACAAAGATCATGGAGCATTGTGATGAGAAGACCATGGATAATAGTGATGATGAGCGTCATGGGGTGTTGTGATGATACGTGTTATGCAACATTGTGATCACAAGGGTTTGGAGCATTATGATGACAGAGGTCATGCAGAATATTGATTTCATTGTGATGAAAATAGACTGAAGCATTATGATGATGGGCATGGTGCATTGTGATGACAGGGTTCATGGAGCATTGAGATGAAAAAGGGCATGGAGCATTGTGATGACAAGGGTCTTGGAGCATTGTGATGACAGATTTCATGGAGCATTGAGATGAAATGGGGCATGGACCATTGTGATGACAAGGGTCTTGGAGCATTGTGATGACAAAGGCATGGAGCATTGTGATGACAGGGGTCATGGAGCATTGTGATGACAAGGGAATGGATCATGGTGATGTCAAGGTCCTGGAACATTGTGATGTGAAGATCATGGAGACTTGTGATGGAAAGTCTCATGGAGCATTCTGATGAAAAGGGGCATGGAGCATTGTGATGACAAGGGTCTTGGAGCATTGTGATGACAAGGGCATGGAGCATTGTGATGAGAAGCCCATGGAATATTCTGATGACATTCGTCATGGAGCTTTACGATGACAAGGGCATGGAGCATTGTGATATCAGGTGTCTTGAGCATTGTGATGGTAATTATCATGGAACCTTGTGATGACTAGGCCGTGGATCATTGTGATGGCAGCTGTCATGGTGCATTGTTATGACAGGAGTAACAGAGCATTGTGATGAGAAGGGTATGGAACTTTGGTCTTAAATGTTTCATGGATTATTGTGATGAGAGTGGGCATGGAGCATTGTGATGACAAGGGCACGGAACACTGTGATACATGGGTCATGCAGGACTATAATGACAAGGGCATGGAGCATTGTGATGAGAAGGGCATCGAGCATTGTGATGACAAGTGTCATGGAGCTGTGTGATGACAAGGGCTTGGAGCAATGTGATGAGAGGGTTCATGGAGCATTGTGATGACAATGACATGGAGCATTGTGATGCCAAGGGTCTTGGAGCTTTGTGATGACAAGTCATGGAGCATTTTGATGAGAAGGGCAGGGAGCATTTTGATGACCGGGTCATGCAGCAACTTGATAAAAAGTGTAATGGAACATTTTGATGGCAGTGGTTATAGAACACTGTGATGGCAGGGGTCTTGGATCTTTGGGATGGAAAGGGTCATGGAGCATTTTGACGACAGGGCTTATGGAACATTGTGATGGCAGGGGTCATGGAACATTGTGATGATATGGGGATGTAGCATTGTGATGACAGGGTCATGGAACTTTGTGATTACAAGGGCGTAGGAGTATTGTGATGACTATTGATGGAACATTGTGATATCTCTGGTGAGAGCATTTTGATGAGAAGTGCATGGACCATTGTGATTACCACGTTTATGGAGCATTGCAATGACAAGGTTGTAGACGTTTGTGATGAAATGCGTGAGGCACATTATGATGAAAATGGACATGGAGCATTGTTCTGACAAAGACATGGAGCACTGTGATGACAAGTTTCACAGAGAATTGTGAGGAAATGTGCATGGAGCATTGTGGTTACAAAGGTCACAGAGCCTTGTGATGATGCGGGCATGGACCATTGTGATGACAAACGTTATGATGCATTGTGAAAACTGGAGTCACGGAGCATTGTGATGACAGGGGTCATGGAGCATTGTGATGACAAGGGCATGGAGCATTGTGATGACAGTCCATGGAGCATTGGTCTGACAAGTTTCATAGATTATTGTGATGAGAGTGGGAATGGTGCATTGTGAAGACAAGGGCATGGAGCATTGTGATGATAAGGTCATGGAGTATTGTGAAGACAGGTGTCAGGGAGGATTGTGATGACATATGTCAGGGTCCCTGGCGATGACAATGGCATGGAGCTTTGTGATACCAAATGTAATGGAGGATTGTGATGACAAATATAATGGAGCATTGTGATGATTAGTGTTTGGAGCATTATGATGACAAGGGCCATTGAAAATTTTGATGACAAGGTCGTGAAGCATTGTGATGACAAGGTCCTGGAGCATTGTGATGACAAAACCATGGAACCTTGTGATGACAAGTCTCATGGAGCATACTGATTAAAAGGGGAATGGAGCATTGTGATTACAGGTGTCTTGGAACATTGTGAAGACAAGGGCATGGAGCATTGTGAGGAGAAGACCAAGGAGCATTCTGATGGCATGCATCATTGAGCTTTGTGATGACAATGGCATGGGCCATTGTGATTACATGGGACATGGAGCATTGTGAAGAAAAGGTCATGGATCATTGTGATGAAAAAGGCATGGAGCCTTGTCATGACAGGGTTCAAGGAGCATACAGACAACAAGTGTCAGGGAGCATGTTGATGACAAGTGTATTGAGCATTGTGATGACCATGGTCTTGGAGCATTGTGATGAGAAGACCATGGATAATTGTGATGACGAGCATCATGGGGCATTGTGATGACAAGTGTTATGGAATATTGTGATCACAAGGGTTTGGAACATTGTTATGACAGAGGTCAGGGAACATTTTGATTTCGTTCTAATGACAATAGCATGAAGCATTATGATGATGGGCATGGTGCCTTGTGATGACAGGGTTCATGGATCATTGAGATGAAAAGGGGCATATAGCATTGTGATTACAGTGTTCTTGGAGCACTGTGATGAGAAGGGTCATGGAGTCTTGTGATGACAAGGCCAAGGAACATCGTGATGGAAGGGGTCATGGAGCATTGTTATGACAGGGGTAATGGAGCATTGTGATGGCAAGGGCATGGAGCATTGTGATGAGAAGGCCATGGAGCATTCTGATGACATGTGTCATGGAGCTATGTGAAGACAATGGCATGGAGCAATATGATGAGAGATTTCATGGAACATTGTGATGACAATGAAATGGAGCATTGTGATGCCAAGGGTCATGGATCTTTGTGATGACAAAGGTCATGGAGCATTTTGATGGCAAGGGCGTTGTGCATTGTGAGGAGAAGGGCAGGGAGCATTGTGATGACAGGGTCATGGAGCAATATGATGAAAAGTGTCATGGAATATTTTGATGACAAGTGTAATGGAACATTGTGATTTCAGGGATCATCGAATATTGTGATGATAAGTGCATGTAGCAATGTGATGACAGGAGTCATGGAACATTGTGATGACAGGGGTGAGGGAGTATTATGACCAATAGTGATGTAGCATTGTGATATCAGTGGTTAGAGAGCATTTTGATGAGAAGTGCAGGGAGCATTGTGATGACAAATTTTATGGAGCATTGTGATGACAATGTTGTGGAGCACTGTGATGACAAGTGCATGTTGCATTGTGATGACATGTGTCATGGAGCATTGTGCTGACAAGCTAATGGAGCATTGTGATGACAAGGGTCATGGAGCATTGTGCTGAGAAAGGCATAGAGCATTGTGATGACAAGGGTCAAAGAGCATTGTGATGAAAAGTTCATGGAGCATTGTGGTTAAAATGGTCACAGAGACTGTTGATGACGAGGGCATGGACCATTGTGATGACATGTGTCATGGAGCACAGTGATGACAAGAATCAAGGATCATTGTGAATACAGGGGTCATGGAGCATTGGGATGACAATGGCATGGATCATTGTGATGACAAGTGTCATGGAGCACTGTGCTGAAAATGTTCATGGAGAGTTGTGATGACAGGTGTCATGTAGCATTGTGACGACAAGGTAATGGAGCATTGTGATGACAAGAGTCCTGGATCATTGTGTTGTCAGGTGTCATGGAGTGTTGTTATGACAGTGGTCATGGAGCATTGTGATGATATTGGCAATGGAGCATTGTGATGAGAAGGTCGTGGAGCATTGTGCTGAAAATGTTCATGGATTATTGTGATGACAGGGGTCATGGAGCATTGTTATGACAAGGGAATGGATCATGGTGATGTCAAGGTCCAGGAACATTGTGATGAGAAGACCATGGAGACTTGTGATGGCAAGTCTCATGGAGCATTCTGATGAAAAGGGGCATGGAGCATTGTGATTACAGGGGTCGTGGAACATTGTTATGACTAGGGCATAGAGCATTGTGATGAGAAGGCCATGGAGCATTCTGACGACATGCATCAGGGAGTTTTGTGATGACAAGGGCATGGAGCATTGTGATTACAGGGACCTTGGAGCATTGTGATGAAATGGTCATGGATCATTGTGATGAAAAATGCATGGAAACTTGTCATGACAGGGTTCAAGGAGCATACTGACGACAAGGGTCAGGGAGCAATGTGATGACAAGTGTATTGAGCATTGTTATGACAAAGATCATGGAGCATTGTGATGAGAAGACCATGGATAATTGTGATGATGAGCGTCATGGGGTGTTGTGATGATACGTGTTATGCAACATTGTGATCACAAGGGTTTGGAGCATTATGATGACAGAGGTCATGCAGAATATTGATTTCATTGTGATGACAATAGCCTGAATCATTATGATGATGGGCATGGTGCATTGTGATGACAGGGTTCATGGAGCATTGAGATGAAAAGGGGCATGGAGCATTGTGATGACAAGGGTCTTGGAGCATTGTGATGACAGATTTCATGGAGCATTGAGATGAAATGGGGCATGGAGCATTGTGATGAAAAGGGTCTTGGAGCATTGTGATGACAAGGGCATGGAGCATTGTGATGAGAAGGCCATCGAACATTCTGATGACATGTGTCATGGAGCTTTGTGATGACAAGGGCATGGAGCATTGTGATATCAGGGGTCTTGAGCATTGTGATGAGAATTATCATGGAACCTTGTGATGACTAGGCCGTGGAACATTGTGATGCCAGATGTCATGGTGCATTGTTATGACAGGGGTAATGGATCATTGTGATGAGAAGGGTATGGAACTTTGGTCTGAAATGTTTCATGGATTATTGTGATGAGAGTGGGCATGGAGCATTGTGATGACAAGGGCACGGAACACTGTGATACATGGGTCATGCAGGACTGTAATGACAAGGGCATGGAGCATTGTGATGAGAAGTGCATCGAGCATTGTGATGACAAGTGTCATGGAGCTGTGTGATGACAAGGGCATGGAGCAATGTGATGAGAGGGTTCATGGAGCATTGTGATGACAATGACATGGAGCATTGTGATGCCAAGGGTCTTGGAGCTTTGTGATGACAAGTCATGGAGCATTTTGATGAGAAGGGCAGGGAGCATTTTGATGACGGGGTCATGCAGCAATTTGATAAAAAGTGTAATGGAACATTTTGATGCCAGGGGTTATAGAACATTGTGATGTCAGGGGTCTTGGAGCTTTGGGATGGAAAGGGTCATGGAGCATTTTGATGACAGGGCTTATGGAACATTGTGATGGCAGGGGTCATGGAACATTGTGATGATAAGGGGATGTAGCATTGTGATGACAGTGTCATGGAACATTGTGATTACAAGGATGAGGGTGTATTGTGATGACTAGTGATGGAACATTGTCATATCTCTGGTGAGAGAGCATTTTGATGAGAATTGCATGGACCATTGTGATTACAAGGTTTATGGAGCATTGCAATGACAAGGTTTGGAACGTTGTGATGCAATGCGCGTGGCACATTGTGATGACAATGGTCATGGAGCATTGTTCTGACAAAGACATGGAGCATTGTGATGACAAGTTTCTCAGAGAATTGTGATGAAAAGTTCATGGAGCATTGTGGTTACAAAGGTCACAGAGCCTTGTGATGACGCGGGCATGGACCATTGTGATGACAAACGTTATAAGGCATTGTGATGACTGGAGTCATGGAGCACTGTGATGACAGGGGTCATGGAGCAATGTGATGACAAGGGCATGGAGCATTGTGATGAAAGTGGCATGGAGCATTGGTCTGACAAGTTTCATAGATTACTGTGATGAGAGTGGGCATGGTGCATTGTGATGACAAGGGAATGGATCATGGTTATGTCAAGGTCCTGGAACATTGTGATGTGAAGATCATGGAGACTTGTGATGGAAAGTCTCATGGAGCATTCTGATGAAAAGGGGCATTGTGCATTGTGATTACATGGGTCTTGGAGCATTGTTATGACTAGGGCATAGAGCATTGTGATGAGAAGGCCATGGAGCATTCTGATGACATGCGTCATGGAGGTTTGTGATGACAAGGGCATGGAGCATTGTTATTACAGGGACCTTGGAGCATTGTGATGAAATGGTCATGGATCATTGTGATGAAAAATGCATGGAAACTTGTCATGACAGGGTTCAAGGAACATACTGTCGACAAGGGTCAGGGAGCATTGTGATGACAAATGTATTGAGCATTGTGATGACAAAGATCATGGAGCATTGTGATGAGAAGACCATGGATAATAGTGATGATGAGCGTCATGGGGTGTTGTGATGATACGTGTTATGCAACATTGTGATCACAAGGGTTTGGAGCATTATGATGACAGAGGTCATGCAGAATATTGATTTCATTGTGATGACAATAGACTGAAGCATTATGATGATGGGCATGGTGCATTGTGATGACAGGGTTCATGGAGCATTGAGATGAAAAAGGGCATGGAGCATTGTGATGACAAGGGTCTTGGAGCATTGTGAGGACAGATTTCATGGAGCATTGAGATGAAATGGGGCATGGAGCATTGTGATGACAAGGGTCTTGGAGCATTGTGATGACAAAGGCATGGAGCATTGTGATGACAGGGGTCATGGAGCATTGTGATGACAAGGGAATGGATCATGGTGATGTCAAGGTCCTGGAACATTGTGATGTGAAGATCATGGAGACTTGTGATGGAAAGTCTCATGGAGCATTCTGATGAAAAGGGGCATGGAGCATTGTGATGACAAGGGTCTTGGAGCATTGTGATGACAAGGGCATGGAGCATTGTGATGAGAAGCCCATGGAATATTCTGATGACATTCGTCATGGAGCTTTACGATGACAAGGGCATGGAGCATTGTGATATCAGGTGTCTTGAGCATTGTGATGGTAATTATCATGGAACCTTGTGATGACTAGGCCGTGGATCATTGTGATGGCAGCTGTCATGGTGCATTGTTATGACAGGAGTAACAGAGCATTGTGATGAGAAGGGTATGGAACTTTGGTCTTAAATGTTTCATGGATTATTGTGATGAGAGTGGGCATGGAGCATTGTGATGACAAGGGCACGGAACACTGTGATACATGGGTCATGCAGGACTATAATGACAAGGGCATGGAGCATTGTGATGAGAAGGGCATCGAGCATTGTGATGACAAGTGTCATGGAGCTGTGTGATGACAAGGGCTTGGAGCAATGTGATGAGAGGGTTCATGGAGCATTGTGATGACAATGACATGGAGCATTGTGATGCCAAGGGTCTTGGAGCTTTGTGATGACAAGTCATGGAGCATTTTGATGAGAAGGGCAGGGAGCATTTTGATGACCGGGTCATGCAGCAACTTGATAAAAAGTGTAATGGAACATTTTGATGGCAGTGGTTATAGAACACTGTGATGGCAGGGGTCTTGGATCTTTGGGATGGAAAGGGTCATGGAGCATTTTGACGACAGGGCTTATGGAACATTGTGATGGCAGGGGTCATGGAACATTGTGATGATAAGGGGATGTAGCATTGTGATGACAGTGTCATGGAACATTGTGATTACAAGGATGAGGGTGTATTGTGATGACTAGTGATGGAACATTGTGATATCTCTGGTGAGAGAGCATTTTGATGAGAAGTGCATGGACCATTGTGATTACAAGGTTTATGGAGCATTGCAATGACAAGGTTTGGAACGTTGTGATGAAATGCGCGTGGCACATTGTGATGACAATGGTCATGGAGCATTGTTCTGACAAATACATGGAGCATTGTGATGACAAGTTTCTCAGAGAATTGTGATGAAAATTTCATGGAGCATTGTGGTTACAAAGGTCACAGAGCCTTGTGATGACGCGGGCATGGACCATTGTGATGACAAACGTTATGAAGCATTGTGATGACTGGAGTCACGGAGCACTGTGATGACAGGGGTCATGGAGCATTGTGATGACAAGGGCATGGAGCATTGTGATGACAGTTGCATGGAGCAATGGTCTGACAAATTTCATAGATTATTGTGATGAGAGTGGGAATGGTGCATTGTGATGACAAGGGCATGGAGCATTGTGATGATAAGGTCATGGAGTATTGTGAAGACAGGTGTCAGGGAGCATTGTGATGACATATGTCATGGTCCATGGCGATGACAATGGCATGGAGCTTTGTGATACCAAATGTAATGGAGGATTGTGATGACAAATATAATGGAGCATTGTGATGATTAGGGTTTGGAGCATTATGATGACAAGGGCCATTGAAAATTTTGATGACAAGGTCGTGAAGCATTGTGATGACAAGGTCCTGGAGCATTGTGATGACAAAACCATGGAGCCTTGTGATGACAAGTCTCATGGAGCATACTGATTAAAAGGGGAAAGGAGCATTGTGATTACAGGGGTCTTGGAACACTGTGAAGACAAGGGCATGGAGCATTGTGAGGAGAAGATCAAGGAGCATTCTGATGGCATGCGTCATTGAGCTTTGTGATGACAATGGCACGGACCATTGTGATTACATGGGACTTGGAGCATTGTGATGAAAAGGGCATGGATCATTGTGATGAAAAAGGCATGGAGCCTTGTCATGACAGGGTTCAAGGAGCATACAGACAACAAGTGTCAGGGAGCATGTTGATGACAAGTGTATTGAGCATTGTGATGACGAAGGTCATGGAGCATTGTGATGAGAAGACCATGGATAATTGTGATGACGAGCATCCTGGGGCATTGTGATGACACGTGTTATGGAATATTGTGATCACAAGGGTTTGGAGCATTGTTATGACAGAGGTCATGGAACATTTTGATTTCGTTTTTATGACAATAGCATGAAGCATTATGATGATGGGCATAGTGCATTGTGATGACAGGGTTCATGGATCATTGAGATGAAAAGGGGCATAGAGAATTGTGATTACAGTGTTCTTGGAGCATTGTGATGGCAGGGGTCATGGGGCATTGTTATGACAGGGGTAGTGGAGCATTGTGATGGCAAGGGCTTGGAGCATTGTGATGAGAAGGCCATGGAGCATTCTGATGACATGTGTCATGGAACTATGTGAAGACAAGGGCATGGAGCAATGTGATGAGAGCGTTCATGGAGCACAGTGATGACAATGACATGGAGCATTGTGATGCCAAGTGTCATGGATCTTTGTGATGACAAAGGTCATGGAGCATTTTGATGGCAAGGGCTTTGTGCATTGTGATGAGAAGGGCAGGGAGCATTCTGATGACAGGGTCATGGAGCAATTTGATGAAAAGTGTCATGGAACATTTTGATGACAGATGTTATGGAACATTGTGATTTCAGGGATCATCGAACATTGTGATGATAAGTGCATGTAGCATTGTGATGACAGGAGTCATGGAACATTGTGATGACAGGGGTGAGGGAGTATTGTGACAAATAGTGATGTAGCATTGTGATATCAGTGGTGAGAGAGCATTTTGATGAGAAGTGCATGGAGCATTGTGATGACAAATTTTATGGAGCATTGTGATGACAATGTTGTGGAGCACTGTGATGACAAGCGCATGGTGCATTGTGATGACATGTGTCATGGAGCATTGTGCTGCCAAGCGCAAGGAGCATTGTGATGACAAGGGTCATGGAACATTGTGCTGAGAAAGACATAGAGCACTGTGATGACAAGGGTCAAAGAGAATTGTGATGAATAATTCATGGAGCATTGTGGTTAAAAAGGTCACAAAGACTGTTGATGTCGAGGGCATGGACCATTGTGATGACAAAGGTCATGAAGCATTGTGATGACTGGAGTCACGGAGCATTGTGATGACAGGGGTCATGGAGCATTGTGATGATATTGGCAATGGAGCATTGTGATGAGAAGGTCGTGGAGCATTGGGCTGAAAATGTTCATGGATTATTGTGATGACAGGGGTCATGGAGCATTGTGAGGACAAGGGAATGGATCATGGTGATGTCAAGGTCCTGGAACATTGTGATGAGAAGACCATGGAGACTTGTGATGGCAAGTCTCATGGAGCATTCTGATGAAAAGGGGCATGGAGCATTGTGATTACAGGGGTCTTGGAGCATTGTTATGACTAGGGCATAGAGCACTGTGATGTGAAGTCCATTTTGCATTCTGATGACATGCGTCAATGAGTTTTGTGATGACAAGGGCATGGAGCATTGTGATTACAGGGACCTTGGAGCATTGTGATGAAATGGTCATGGATCATTGTGATGAAAAATGCATGGAAACTTGTCATGACACGGTTCAAGGAGCATACTGACGACAAGTGTCAGGGAGCATTGTGATGACAAGTGTATTGAGAATTGTGATGACAAAGATCATGGAGCTTTGTGATGAGAAGACCATGGATATTTGTGATGATGTGCGTCATGGGGTGTTGTGATGATACGTGTTATGCAGCATTGTGATCACAAGGGTTTGGAGCATTATGATGACAGAGGTCATGGAGAATATTGATTTCATTGTGATGACAATAGCCTGAAGCATTATGATGATGGGCATGGTGCATTGTGATGACAGGGTTCATTGAGCATTGAGATGAAAAGGGGCACGGAACATTGTGATGACAAGGGTCTTGGAGCATTGAGATGACAAGGTCATGGAGCATTGTGATGAGAAGGCCATGGAACATTCTGATGACATGCGTCATGGAGCTTTGTGATGACAAGGGCATGGAGCATTGTGATATCAGGGGTCTTGAGCATTGTGATGAGAATTATCATGGAACCTTGTGATGACTAGGCCGTGGATCATTGTGATGGCAGGTGTCATGGTGCATTGTTATGACAGGGGTAATGGAGCATTGTGATGAGAAGGGTATGGAACTTTGGTCTGAAATGTTTCATGGACTATTGTGATGAGAGTGGGCATGGAGCATTGTGATGACAAGAGCACAGAACACTGTGATACATGGGTCATGCAGGACTGTAATGAAAAGGGCATGGAGCATTGTGATGAGAAGGGCATCGAGCATTGTGATGACAAGTGTCATGGACCTGTGTGATGACAAGGGCATGGAGCAATGTGATGAGAGGTTTCATGGAGCATTGTGATGACAATGACATGGAGCATTGTGATGCCAAGGGTCTTGGAGCTTTGTGATGATAAGTCATGGAGCAATTTGATGAGAAGGGCAGGGAGCATTTTGATGACCGGGTCATGCAGCAATTTGATAAAAAGTGTAATGGAACATTTTGATGGCAGGGGTTATAGAATATTGTGATGTCAGGGGTCTTGGAGCTTTGGGATGGAATGGGTCATGGAGCATTTTGATGACAGGGCTTATGGAACATTGTGATGGCAGGGGTCATGGAACATTGTGATGATAAGGTGATGTAGCATTGTGATGACAGTGTCATGGAACATTGTGATTACAAGGATGAGGGTGTATTGTGATGACTAGTGATGGAACATTGTGATATCTCTGGTGAGAGAGCATTTTGATGAGAAGTGCATGGATCATTGTGATTACAAGGTTTATGGAGCATTGCAATGACAAGGTTGTGGACCGTTGTGATGAAATGCGCGTGGCACATTGTGATGACAACGGTCATGGAGCATTGTTCTGACAAAGACATGGAGCATTGTGATGACAAGTTTCTCAGAGAATTATGATGAAAAGTTCATGGAGCATTGTGGTTACAAAGGTCACAGAGCCTTGTGATGACACGCGCATGGACCACTGTGATGACAAACGTTATGAAGCATTGTGATTACTGGAGTCACGGAGCATTGTGATGACAGGGGTCATGGAGCATTGTGATGACAAGGGCATGGAGCATTGTGATGACAGTGGCATGGATCATTGGTCTGACATGTTTCATAGATTATTGTGATAAGAGTGGGAATGGTGCATTGTGATGACAAGGGCATGGAGCATTGTGATGATAAGGTCATGGAGTATTGTGAAGACAGGTGTCAGGGAGCATTGTGATGACATATGTCATGGTCCATGGCGATGACAATGGCATGGAGCTTTGTGATACCAAATGTAATGGAGGATTGTGATGACAAATATAATGGAGCATTGTGATGACTAGGGTTTGGAGCATTATGATGACAAGGGCCATTGAAAATTTTGATGACAAGGTCGTGAAGCATTGTGATGACAAGGTCCTGGAGCATTGTGATGACAAAACCATGGAGCCTTGTGATGACAAGTCTCATGGAGCATACTGATTAAAATGGGAATGAAGCACTGTGATTACAGGGGTCTTGGAACATTGTGAAGACAAGGGCATGGAGCATTGTGAGGAGAAGACCAAGGAGCATTCTGATGGCATGCGTCATTGAGCTTTGTGATGACAATGGCATGGACCATTGTGATTACATGGGACTTGGAGCATTGTGATGAAAAGGGCATGGATCATTGTGATGAAAAAGGCATGGAGCCTTGTCATGACAGGGTTCAAGGAGCATACAGACAACAAGTATCAGGGAGCATGCTGATGACAAGTGTATTGAGCATTGTGATGACGAAGGTCATGGAGCATTGTGATGAGAAGACCATGGATAATTGTGATGACGAGCATCCTGGGGCATTGTGATGACAAGTGTTATGGAATATTGTGATCACAAGGGTTTGGAGCATTGTTATGACAGAGGTCATGGAACATTTTGATTTCGTTGTTATGACAATAGCATGAAGCATTATGATGATGGGCATAGTGCATTGTGATGACAGGGTTCATGGATCATTGAGATGAAAAGGGGCATAGAGCATTGTGATTACAGTGTTCTTGGAGCATTGTGATGAGAAGGGTCATGGAGCCTTGTGATGACAAGGCCATGGAACATCGTGATGGCAGGGGTCATGGAGCATTGTTATGACAGGGGTAATGGAGCATTGTGATGGCAAGGGCTTGGAGCATTGTGATGAGAAGGCCATGGAGCATTCTGATGACATGTGTCATGGAGCTATGTGAAGACAAGGGCATGGAGCAATGTGATGAGAGCGTTCATGGAGCATTGTGATGACAATGACATGGAGCATTGTGATGCCAAGGGTCATGGATCTTTGTGATGACAAATGTCATGGAACATTTTGATGGCAAGGGCGTTGTGCATTGTGATGACATGTGTCATGGAGCATTGTACTGCCAAGCGCATGGAGCATTGTGATGACAATGACATGGAGCATTGTGGTTCCAAGGGTCATGGATCTTTGTGATGACAAAGGTCATGGAGCATTTTGATGGCAAGGGCGTTGTGCATTGTGATGAGAAGGGCAGGGAGCATTCTGATGACAGGGTCATGGAGCAATTTGATGAAAAGTGTCATGGAACATTTTGATGACAGGTGTTATGGAACATTGTGATTTCAGGGATCATCGAACATTGTGATGATAAGTGCATGTAGCATTGTGATGACAGGAGTCATGGAACATTGTGATGACAGGGGTGAGGGAGTATTGTGACAAATAGTGATGTAGCATTGTGATATCAGTGGTGAGAGAGCATTTTGATGAGAAGTGCATGGAGCATTGTGATGACAAATTTTATGGAGCATTGTGATGAAAATGTTGTGGAGCACTTTGATGACAAGCGCATGGTTCATTGTGATGACATGTGTCATGGAGCATTGTGCTGACAAGCGCATGGAGCATTGTGATGACAAGGGTCATGGAGCATTGTGCTGAGAAAGGCATAGAGTATTGTGATTACAAGGGTCAAAGAGCATTGTGATGAAAAGTTCATGGAGCATTGTGGTTAAAAAGGTAACAGAGACTGTTGATGACGAGGGCATGGACCATTGTGATGACAAAGGTCATGAAGCATTGTGATGACTGGAGTCACGGAGCATTGTGATGACAGGGGTCATGGAGCATTCTGATAACAAGGGCATGGAACATTGGTCTAATAACTTTCATGGAGTATTGCGATGAGAGTTGGAATAGCACACTGTGATGACAAGGGCATGGAGCATTGTGATGACCAGGTCATGCCGTATTGTGAAGACAGGTGACAGGGAGCATTGTGATCACATATGTAATGGCCCATTGTGATGAGGATTGCATGGAGCATTGTGATGCCAAGTGTCAGGGAGGATTCTGATGACAAAGGTAATGGAGCATTGTGATGACAATGGCTTGGAGCATTGTGATGACAAGGGTCAGGGAGCATTGTGCTGACAAGTGCATGGAGAATTGTGATGACAAGGGTCATGGAGCATTCTGATGACAAGCTTGTGGAGTATTTTGATGACAATGGCATGGAGCATTGTGATGAAAACGGCATGGGGCATTGTGATGAAAAAGGCATAGAGCCTTTTCGTGACAGGGTTCAAGGAGCATTCTGATGACAAGTGTCAGGGAGCATTGTGATGACAAGTGTATTGAGAATTGTGGTGACAATGGTCACAGAGCATTGCGATGAAAAGAGCATGGATTATTGTGGTGACAGGCAGCATGGAGCGTTGTGATGACAAGTGTTATGGAACATTGTGATCACAAGGGTTTGGAGCATTGTGATGACAGATGTCATGGATCATTTTGATTTCAAGGAGCATGGAGCATTGTGATGACAAGGGCATGAAGCAATGTGATCCCAAAGTTCATGGAGGATTGTGATGACAATGGAAATGGAGTATTGTGATGACAAGTGCATAGAGCATTTTAATGACAAGGTCATGTAGCATTTTGCAGACAAAGGCATGGAGCATTGTGATGTCATGTGTCATGGAGCACTGTGAGGACAAGCGTCAAGGAGCATTGTGAATACTGGGGTCATGGAGCCTTGGGATGACAAGGGCATGGATCATTGTGATGACAAGGGTCATGGAGCACGGGGCTGAAAATGTTCATAGAGACTTGTGATGACAGGTGTCATGTAGCATTGTGACGACAAGGGAATGGAGCTTTGTGATGACAAGAGTCCTGGATCATTGTGTTGTCAGGTGTCATGGAGTGTTGTGATGACAGTGGTCATGGAGCATTGCGATGACAAATTTGAGGACCGATGGGATGAAAAGCAGGTGGCACATTGTAATGACAAGGGTCATGGAGCATTGTGATGATAAGGGTCACGGAGAATTGTGATGAAAAGTTCATGGAGCATTGTGGTTAAAAAGGACACAGAGCCTTGTGAGGACGCGGGCATGGACCATTGTGATGACAAATACTATGAAACATTGTGATGACTAGAGTCACGGAGCATTGTGATGACAGGGGCATGGAGCATTGTGATAAATAGTACATGGAGTATTTTGAAGAAAGGTGTCAGGGAGCATTTTGATGACATATGTCACGGTCCATTTCGATGACAATGGCATGGAGCATTGTGATGCCAAATGTAATGGAGGATTTTGATGACAAATATAATGGAGCATTGTGATGACAAGGGACTGGAGCATTATGATGACAAGGGCCATTGAGAATTTTCATGACAAGGTCGTGAAGCATTGTAATGACAATGTTCTTGAGCATTGTGATAAGAAAACCATGGTACCTTGTGATGACAAATCTCATGGAGCATACTGATGAAAAGGGGCATGTACCACTGAGATTATAGGGGTCTTGGAAGACTGTGCTGACAAGGGAATGGAGATTTGTGAGGAGAAGGCCAAGGAGCATTCTAATGGCATGCGTCATTTAGCTTTGTGATGAAAAGGGCATGGAACATTGTGATTACAGGGGTCTTGGAGCACTGTGATGAAAAGGGAATGGATCATTGTGATGAAAAATCCATGGAGCCTTCTCATGACAGGATTCAAGGAGCATACAGATAACAAGTGTCAGGGAGCATTTTGATGACGAGGGTATTGAGCATTGTGATGACAAAGTTCATGGAGCATTGTGATGAGAAGACCACGGATAATTGTGATGACGAGTATCATGGGGCATTGTGATGACAAGTGTTATGGAATATTGTGATCACAAGGGTTTGGAGCATTCTTATGACAGAGTTCATGGAGCATTTTGATTTCATAGTGATGACAATAGCATGAAGCATTATGATGATGGGTATGGTGAATTGTGATGACAGGGTTCATGGATCATTGAGATGAAAAGGGGCATGGAGCATTGTGATTACAGGGGTCTTGGAGCATTGTGATGAGAAGGGTCATGGAGCCTTGTGATAACAAGGCCATGGAACATCGTGATGGCAGGGGTCATGGAGCATTGTTATGACAGGGGTAATGGAGCATTGTGATGGCAAGGGCATAGAGCATTATGATGAGAAGCCATGGAGCATTCTGATGACATGTGTTATGGAGCTTTGTGATGACAAGGGCATGGACCAATGTGATAACAGCGTTCATGGAGCACTGTGATGACAATGACATGGAGCATTGTGATGCCAAGGGTAATGGATCTTGTGATGACAAATATCATGGAGCATTTTGATGACAAGGGCGTTGTGCATTGTGATGAGAAGGGCCGGGAGCAATGTGATGACAGGGTCATTGAGCAATTTGATGAAAAGTGTCATGGAACATTTTGATGACATGTGTTATGGAACATTGTGATGTCAGGAGTCATAGAGCATTTTGATGAAAAGGGTCATGGAGCATTTTGATGACAGGGGTATTGGAATAATGTGATGTCAGAGGTCATCGAACATTGTGATGATAAGTGCATGTAGCATTGTGATGACAGGAGTCATGGAACATTGTGATGACAGGGGTGAGGGTGTATAGTGACGAATAGTGATGTAACTTTGTAATATCAGGGGTGAGAGATCATTTTGATGAGAAGTGCATGGAGCACTGTGATGAGAAGTTTTATGGAGAATTATGATGACGAGATTGTGGAGCACTGTAATGACAAGCGTATGGTGCATTGTGATGACATGTGTCATGGAGCATTGTCCTGACAAGCACATGGAGCATTGTGATGACAAGAGTCAGGGAGCATTGTGCTGACAAGTGCATGGAGAATTGTGATGACAAGCGTCATGGAGCATTCTGATGAAAAGCTTGTGGAGTATTTTGATGACAATGGCATGGAGCATTGTGATGAAAACGGCATAAAGAATACTGATGAAAAAGGCATCATGGAGCGTTGTGATGACAAGTGTTATGGAACATTGTGATCACAAGGTTTTGGAGCACTGTGATGACAGAGGTCATGAATCATTTTGATTTCAAGGAGCATGGAGGATTGTGATGACAAAGGGAATGAAGCAAAGAGATCCCAATGTTCATGGAGGATTTTGATGACAATGGTAATGGAGTACTGTGATGACAAGCGCATAGAGCATTGTAATGACAAGGTCATGTAGTATTTTGCTGACAAAAGCATGGAGCATTGTGATGAAAGGTGACATGGAGCACTGTGATGACAAGCGTCACGGAGCATTGTGAATACAGGGGTCATGGAGCATTGTGATGACAAAGGCATGGATCATTGTGATAACAAGTGTCATGGAGCATGGGGCTGAAAACTTTCATGGAGTATTGTGATGACAGGGGTCATGGAGCATTGTGATGAGAGAGGTCATGGATAATTTTGATTTCATTGTGCTGACAATAGCCTGAAGCATTATGATGATGGGCATGGTGCATTGTGATGACAGGGTTCTTGGAGCATTGAGATGAAAAGGGGCATGGAACATTGTGATTACAAGGGTCTTGAAGCATTGTGATGACAAGGGCATGGAGCATTTTGATGAGAATCCCATGGAACATTCTGATGACATGCGTCATGGAGCTTTGTGATGAAAAGGGCATGGAGCATTGTGATTTCCGGGGTCTTGAGCATTGTGATGAGAAGTATCATGGAACCTTGTGATGACTAGGCCGTGGAATATTATGATGGCAGGGGTCATGGTGCATTGTTATGACAGGGGTAATGGAGCATTGTGATGAGAAGGGTATGGAACTTATGTCTGAAATGTTTCATAGATAATTTTGATGAGAGTGGGCATGGAGCATTGTGATGACAAGGGCACAGAACACTGTGATACATGGGTCATGCAGGACTGTAATGAAAAGGGCATGGAGCATTGTGATGAGAAGGGCATCGAGCATTGTGATGACAAGTGTCATGGAGCTATGTGATGACAAGGGCAATGTGCAATGTGATGAGAGGGTTCATGGAGCATTGTGATGACAATGACATGGAGAATTGTGATGCAAAGGGTCTTGGAACATTGTGATGACAAATGTAATGGAGCATTTTAATGACCAGTGCATGGTGCATTTTGATGAGAAGGGCAGGAAGCATTTTGATGACCGGGTCATGCAGCAATTTGATAAAAAGTGTAATGGAACATTTTGATGGCATGGGTTATAGAACATTGTGATGGCAGGGGTCTTGGAGCTTTGGGATGGAAAGTGTCATGGAGCATTTTGATGACAGGGCTTATGGAACATTGTGATGGCAGGGGTCATGGAACATTGTGATGATAAGGGGATGTAGCATTGTGATGACAGTGTCATGGAACATTGTGATTACAAGGATGAGGGTGTATTGTGATGACTAGTGATGGAACATTGTGATATCTCTGGTGAGAGAGCATTTTGATGAGAAGTGCATGGACCATTGTGATTACAAGGTTTATGGAGCATTGCAATGACAAGGTTTGGAACGTTGTGATGAAATGCGCGTGGCACATTGTGATGACAATGGTCATGGAGCATTGTTTTGACAAAGACATGGAGCATTGTGATGACAAGTTTCACAGAGAATTGTGATGAAAATTTCATTGAGCATTGTGGTTAAAAGGGTCACAGAGACTGTTGATGACGAGGGCATGGACAATTGTGATGACAAAGGTCATGAAGCATTGTGATGATTGGAGTCACGGAGCATTGTGATGAAAGGTGTCATGGAGCATTGGAGTCACGGAGCATTGTGATGAAAGGTGTCATGGAGCATTGGGATGACAAGGGCATGGAGCATTGTGATGACAGGGATTGGATAATTGTTCTGACAAGTTTCATAGATTATTGTGATGATAGTGGACATGGTGCATTGTGATGACAAGGGCATGGAGCATTGTGATGTCAAGGGCATGGAGTATTTTGAAGACAGGTGTCAGGGATCATTGTGATGACATATGTCATAGTCCATTGCGATAAATATGTCATGGAGCATTGTGATGCCAAATGTAATGGAGGATTGTGATGACAAATATAATGGAGCATTGTGATGACTAGGGCTTGGAGCATTATGATGACAAGGGCCATTGAGAATTTTCAGGACAATGTCTTGAAGCATTATGATGACAAGGTCCTGGAGCATTGTGATGAGAAAACCATGGAGCCTTGTGATGACAAATCTCATGGAGCATACTGATGAAAAGGGGCATGGAGCATTCTGATTACAGGGTTCTTGGAACATTGTGAAAACAAAGGCATGGAGCATTGTGATTACAAGGGCATTGATCTTTGTGATGACAAGGGCATGGAATATTGTGAAGACAGGTGTCAGGGAGCATTGTGATGACATATGTAATGGTCAATTGCGATGACAATGGCATAGAGCATTGTGATGCCAAATATAATGAAGGATTGTGATGACAAATATAATGGAGCATTGTGATGACTAGGGCTTGGAGCATTATGATGACAAGGGCCATTGGGAATTTTCATGACAATGTCATGAAGCATTGTGATGACAAGTCGTGGAGCATTGTGATGAGAAAACCATGGAGCCTTGTGATGACAAGTCTCATGGAGCATACTGATGTAAAGGGGCATGGAGCATTCTGATTACAGGGGTCTGGGATCATTGTGATAACAAGGGCATAGAGCATTGTGATGACAAGGGCACGGAGCATTGGTCTAATAAGTTTCATGGATTATTGTCATGACATTTGGAAAGGCGCATTATGATGACAAGGGCATGGAGCATTGTGATGACCAGGTCATGCAGTATTGTGAAGATAGGTGTCAGGGAGCATTGTGATGACATATGTAATGGCCCATTGTGATGACAATGGCATGGAGCATTGTGATGTCAAGTGTCATGGAGGATTCTGATGACAAAGGTAATGGAGCATTGTGAATGACAATGGCTTGGAGCATTGTGATGACAAGGGTCATGGAGCATTCTGATGACAAGCTTGTGGAGTATTTTGATGACAATGGAATGGAGCATTGGGATGAAAAGGGCATGGGGCTTTGTGATGAAAAAGGCATGGAGCCTTTTCGTGACAGGGTTCAAGGAGCATTCTGACGAAAAGTGTCAGGGAGCATTGTGATGACAAGTGTATTGAGAATTGTGATGACAAAGGTCATGGTGATGAAAAGAGCATGGATTATTGTGATGACAGGCATCATGGAGCGTTGTGAGGACAAGTGTTATGGAACATTGTGATCACAAGGGTTTGGAGCATTGTGATGACAGAGGTCATGGATCATTTTGATTTCAAGGAGCATGGAGCATTGTAATGACAAGGGCATGAAGCAATGTGATCCCAAGGTTCATGGGAAATTGTGATGACAACAGTAATGGAGTATTGTGATGACAAGCGCCTAGCGCATTGTAATGACAAGGTCAAGTAGCATTTTGCTGACAAAGGCATGGAGCATTGTGATGACAGGTGTCATGGAGCACTGTGATGACATGCGTCATGGAGAATTGTGAATACATGGGTCATGGAACATTGGGATAACATGGGCATGGATCATTGTGATGACAAGGGTCATGGAGCATTGGGCTGAAAATGTTCATGGAATATTGTGATGACAGGGGTCATGGAGCATTGTGATTACAGGGGTCTTGGAGCATTGTGATGACAAGAGTCCCGGATCATTGTGTTGTCAGGTGTCATGGAGTGTTGTGATGACAGTTGTCATGGAGCATTGTGATGATATTGGTCATGGAGCATTGTGATGAGAAGGTCATAGAGAATTGGGCTGAAAATGTTCATGGAGTATTGTGATGACAGGGGTCATGGAGCATTGTGATGACAAGGGAATGGAGCATGGTGATGACAAGGTCTTGGAGCATTGTGAGGAGATGACCATGGAGACTTGTGATGACAAGTCTAATGGAGCATTCTTATGAAAAGGGGCATGGAGCATTGTGATTACGGGGGTCTTGAAGCATTGTGATGACAAGGCATGGAGCATTGTGAGGCGAAGACCATGGAACATTGTGATGACATGCGTCATGGAGCTTTGTGATGACAAGGGCATGGAGCATTGTGATTACATGGGTCTTGGAGCATTGTGCTGACAAGGGTCCTGGAGCCTTGTGATGACAAGGCCGTGGAACATTGTGATGGCAGGGGTCATGGAGCTTGTTATGACAGAGGTAATGGAGCATTGTGATGAGAAGTGCATTGAGCATTGGTCTGAAATATTTCATGGATTATTGTGATGAGAGTGGGCATGGCGCATTGTGATGACAAGGGCACGGTACACTGTGATACATGGGTCATGGAGGATTGTAATGACAAGGGCATGGAGCATTGTGATGAGAAGGGCATCGAGCATTGTGATGACAAGTGCCATGGAGCTTTGTGATGACAAGGGCATGGAGCAATGTGATGAGAGGGTTCATGGAGCATTGTGATGACAATGACATGGAGCATTGTGATGCCAAGGGTCATGGAGCTTTGTGATGACAAAGGTCATGGAGCATTTTGATGACAAGGGTGTGGTGCATTGTGATGAGAACGGCAGGGAGCATTGTGATGACCAGGTAATGCAGTATTGTAAAGAGAGGTGTCAGGGAGCATTGTGATGACATATGTAATGGCCCATTGTGATGACAATGGCATGGAGCATTGTGATGCAAACTTCCATTGAGGATTCTGATCACAAAGGTAATGGAGCATTGTGATGACAATGGCTTGGAGCATTGTGATGACAAGTGTCAGGGAGCATTGTGCTGACAAGTGCATGGAGAATTGTGATGACAAGGGTCATGGAGCATTCTGATGACAAGCTTGTGGAGTATTTTGATGACAATGGCATGGAGCATTGGGATGAAAAGGGCATGGGGCTTTGTGATGAAAAAGGCATGGAGCCTTTTCGTGACACGGTTCAAGGAGTATTCTGACGACAAGTGTCAGGGAGCATTGTGATAACAAGTGTATTGAGAATTGTGATGACAAAGGTCATGGAGCATTGTGATGAAAAGGGCATGGATTATTGTGATGACAGGCATCATGGAGCGTTGTGAGGACAAGTGTTATGGAACATTGTGATCACAAGGGTTTGGAGCATTGTGATGACAGAGGTCATGGATCATTTTGATTTCAAGGAGCATGGAGCATTGTGATGACAAGGGCATGAAGCAATGTGATCCCAAAGTTCATGGAGGATTGTGATGACAATGGAAATGGAGTATTGTGATGACAAGTGCATAGAGCATTGTAATGACAAGGTCATGTAGCATTTTGCTGACAAAGGCATGGAGCATTTTGATGACAGGTGTCATGGAGCACTGTGATGACAAGCGTCATGGTGCATTGTGAATACATGGGTCATGGAACATTGGGATAACATGGGCATGGATCATTGTGATGACAAGGGTCATGGAGCATTGGGCTGAAAATGTTCATGGAGTATTGTGATGACAGGGGTCATGGAGCATTGTGATTACAGGGGTCTTGGAGCATTGTGATGATGTGTCCCGGATCATTGTGTTGTCAGGTGTCATGGAGTGTTGTGATGACAGTGGTCATGGAGCATTGTGATGATATTGGTCATGGAGCATTGTGATGAGAAGGTCATAGAGAATTGGGCTGAAAATATTCATGGAGTATTGTGGTGACAGGGGTCATGGAGCATTGTGATGACAAGGGAATGGAGCATGGTGATGACAAGGTCTTGGAGCATTGTGAGGAGATGACCATGGAGACTTGTGATGACAAATCTAATGGAGCATTCTGATGAAAAAGGGAATGGAACATTGTGATTACTGGAGTCTTCGAGCATTGTGATGACAAGGGCATGGAGCATTGTGAGGAGAACACCATGGAACATTCTGATGACATGCGTCATGGAGCTTTGTGATGACAAGGGCATGGAGCATTGTGATTACATGGATCTTGGAGCATTGTGATGACAAGGGTCATGGAGCCTTGTGATGACAAGGCCGTGGAATATTATGATGGCAGGTGTCATGGAGCATTGTTACGACAGAGGTAACGGAGCATTGTGATGAGAAGGGCATTGAGCATTGATCTGAAATGTTTCATGGATTACTGTGATGAGAGTGGGCATGGCGGTTTGTCATGACAAGGGCACGGTACACTGTGATACATGGGTCATGGAGGATTGTAATGACAAGGTCATGGAGCATTGTGATGAGAATGGCATCGAGCATTGTGATGACAAGTGTCATGGAGCTTTGTGATGACAAGGACATGGAGCAGTGTGATGAGAGGGTTCATGGAGCATTGTGATGACAATGACATGGAGCATTGTGATGCCAAGGGTCATGGAGCTTTGTGATGACAAAGGTCATGGAGCATTTTGATGACAAGTGTGTGGTGCATTGTGATGAGAAGGGCAGGGAGCATTTTGATGACAGGGTCATGCAGCAATTTGATGAAAAGTGTAATGGAACATTTTGATGCCAGGGGTTATAGAACATTGTGATGCCAGGGGTCATGGAGCTTTGGGATGAAAAGGGTCATGGAGCATTTTGATGACAGGGGTTATGGAACATTGTGATGTCAGGGGTCATGGAACATTGTGCTGATAAGGGGATGTAGCATTGTGATGACAGGGGTCATGGAACATTGTGATAACAGGGGTGAGGGAAGATTGTGATGACTAGTGATGGAACATTGTGATATCTCATGTGAGAGAGTATTTGGATGAGAAGTGCATGGAGCATTGTGATTACAAGGTTTATGGAGCATAGCGATGACAAGGTTGTCGATCATTGTGGTGAAAAGCGCATGGCACAATTTGATGACAAGGGTCATGGAGCATTGTTCTGACAAAGGCATGGAGCATTGTGATGACAAGGGTCACGGAGCATTGTGATGAAAAGTTCATGGAGCATTGTGGTTACAAAGGTCACAGAGCCTTGTGATGACGCGGGCATGGATTGTTGTGATGACAAACGTTATGAAGCATTGTGATGACTGTAGTCACGGAGCATTGTGATGACAGGGGTCATGGAGCATTGTGATGACAATGGCATGGAGCATTGTGATGCCAAGTGTCATGGAGGATTCTGATGACAAAGGTAATGGAGCATTGTGGTGACAATGGTTTGGAGCATTGTGATGACAAGGATCAGGGAGCATTGTGCTGACAAGTGCATGGAGCATTGTGATGACAAGGGCATGGATCATTGTGATGACAAGGGTCATGGAGCATTGGGCTAAAAATGTGCATGGAGTATTGTGATGACAGGGGTCATGGAGCATTGTGATGACAAGGGAATGGAGCATGTTGATGACAAGGTCTTGGAGCATTGTGATGAGATGACCATGGAGACTTGTGATGACAAGTCTAATGGAGCATTCTTATGAAAAGGGGCATGGAGCATTGTGATTACGGGGGTCTTGAAGCATTGTGATGACAAGGGCATGGAGCATTGTGAGGCGAAGGCCATGGAACATTGTGATGACATGCGTCATGGAGCTTTGTGATGACAAGGGCATGGAGCATTGTGATTACATGGGTCTTGGAGCATTGTGCTGACAAGGGTCCTGGAGCCTTGTGATGACAAGGCCGTGGAACATTGTGATGGCAGGGGTCATGGAGCTTGTTATGACAGAGGTAATGGAGCATTGTGATGAGAAGTGCATTGAGCATTGGTCTGAAATATTTCATGGATTATTGTGATGAGAGTGGGCATGGTGCATTGTGATGACAAGGGCACGGTACACTGTGATACATGGGTCATGGAGGATTGTAATGACAAAGGCATGGAGCATTGTGATGAGAAGGGCATCGAGCATTGTGATGACAAGTGCCATGGAGCTTTGTGATGACAAGGGCATGGAGCAATGTGATGAGAGGGTTCATGGAGCATTGTGATGACAATGACATGGAGCATTGTGATGCCAAGGGTCATGGAGCTTTGTGATGACAAAGGTCATGGAGCATTTTGATGACAAGGGTGTGGTGCATTGTGATGAGAACGGCAGGGAGCATTGTGATGACCAGGTAATGCAGTATTGTAAAGAGAGGTGTCAGGGAGCATTGTGATGACATATGTAATGGCCCATTGTGATGACAATGGCATGGAGCATTGTGATGCAAACTTCCATTGAGGATTCTGATCACAAAGGTAATGGAGCATTGTGATGACAATGGCTTGGAGCATTGTGATGACAAGTGTCAGGGAGCATTGTGCTGACAAGTGCATGGAGAATTGTGATGACAAGGGTCATGGAGCATTCTGATGACAAGCTTGTGGAGTATTTTGATGACAATGGCACGGAGCATTGGGATGAAAAGGGCATGGGGCTTTGTGATGAAAAAGGCATGGAGCCTTTTCGTGACAGGGTTCAAGGAGTATTCTGACGACAAGTGTCAGGGAGCATTGTGATGACAAGTGTATTGAGAATTGTGATGACAAAGTTCATGGAGCATTGTGATGAAAAGGGCATGGATTATTGTGATGACAGGCATCATGGAGCGTTGTGAGGACAAGTGTTATGGAACATTGTGATCACAAGGGTTTGGAGCATTGTGATGACAGAGGTCATGGATCATTTTGATTTCAAGGAGCATGGAGCATTGTGATGACAAGGGCATGAAGCAATGTGATCCCAAAGTTCATGGAGGATTGTGATGACAATGGAAATGGAGTATTGTGATGACAAGTGCATAGAGCATTGTAATGACAAGGTCATGTAGCATTTTGCTGACAAAGGCATGGAGCATTTTGATGACAGGTGTCATGGAGCACTGTGATGACAAGCGTCATGGTGCATTGTGAATACATGGGTCATGGAACATTGGGATAACATGGGCATGGATCATTGTGATGACAAGGGTCATGGAGCATTGGGCTGAAAATGTTCATGGAGTATTGTGATGACAGGGGTCATGGAGCATTGTGATTACAGGGCTCTTGGAGCATTGTGATGATGTGTCCCGGATCATTGTGTTGTCAGGTGTCATGGAGTGTTGTGATGACAGTGGTCATGGAGCATTGTGATGATATTGGTCATGGAGCATTGTGATGAGAAGGTCATAGAGAATTGGGCTGAAAATATTCATGGAGTATTGTGCTGACAGGGGTCATGGAGCATTGTGATGACAAGGGAATGGAGCATGGTGATGACAAGGTCTTGGAGCATTGTGAGGAGATGACCATGGAGACTTGAGATGACAAATCTAATGGAGCATTCTGATGAAAAAGGGAATGGAACATTGTGATTACTGGAGTCTTCGAGCATTGTGATGACAAGGGCATGGAGCATTGTGAGGAGAAGACCATGGAACATTCTGATGACATGCGTCATGGAGCTTTGTGATGACAAGGGCATGGAGCATTGTGATGACATGGATCTTGGAGCATTGTGATGACAAGGGTCATGGAGCCTTGTGATGACAAGGCCGTGGAATATTATGATGGCAGGTGTCATGGAGCATTGTTACGACAGAGGTAACGGAGCATTGTGATGAGAAGGGCATTGAGCATTGATCTGAAATGTTTCATGATTTACTGTGATGAGAGTGGGCACGGCGGTTTGTCATGACAAGGGCACGGTACACTGTGATACATGGGTCATGGAGGATTGTAATGACAAGGTCATTGAGCATTGTGATGAGAATGGCATCGAGCATTGTGATGACAAGTGTCATGGAGCTTTGTGATGACAAGGACATGGAGCAATGTGATGAGAGGGTTCATGGAGCATTGTGATGACAATGACATGGAGCATTGTGATGCCAAGGGTCATGGAGGTTTGTGATGACAAAGGTCATGGAGCATTTTGATGACAAGTGTGTGGTGCATTGTGATGAGAAGGGCAGGGAGCATTTTGATGACAGGGTCATGCAGCAATTTGATGAAAAGTGTAATGGAACATTTTGATGCCAGGGGTTATAGAACATTGTGATGCCAGGGGTCATGGAGCTTTGGGATGAAAAGGGTCATGGAGCATTTTGATGACAGGGGTTATGGAACATTGTGATGTCAGGGGTCATGGAACATTGTGCTGATAAGGGGATGTAGCATTTTGATGACAGGGGTCATGGAACATTGTGATAACAGGGGTGAGGGAGGATTGTGATGACTAGTGATGGAACATTGTGATATCTCATGTGAGAGAGTATTTGGATGAGAAGTGCATGGAGCATTGTGATTACAAGGTTTATGGAGCATAGCGATGACAAGGTTGTGGATCATTGTGGTGAAAAGGGCATGGCACAATTTGATGACAAGGGTCATGGAGCATTGTTCTGACAAAGGCATGGAGCATTGTGATGAAAAGGGTCACGGAGCATTGTGGTTACAAAGGTCACAGAGCCTTGTGATGACGCGGGCATGGATTGTTGTGATGACAAACGTTATGAAGCATTGTGATGACTGTAGTCACGGAGCATTGTGATGACACGGGTCATGGAAAATTGTGATGACAATGGCATGGAGCATTGTGATGCCAAGTGTCATGGAGGATTCTGATGACAAAGGTAATGGAGCATTGTGGTGACAATGGTTTGGAGCATTGTGATGACAAGGATCAGGGAGCATTGTGCTGACAAGTGCATGGAGAATTGTGATGACAAGGGCATGGATCATTGTGATGACAAGGGTCATGGAGCATTGGGCTAAAAATGTGCATGGAGTATTGTGATGACAGGGGTCATGGAGCATTGTGATGACAAGGGAATGGAGCATGTTGATGACAAGGTCTTGGAGCATTGTGATGAGATGACCATGGAGACTTGTGATGACAAGTCTAATGGAGCATTCTTATGAAAAGGGGCATGGAGCATTGTGATTACGGGGGTCTTGAAGCATTGTGATGACAAGGGCACGGTACACTGTGATACATGGGTCATGGAGGATTGTAATGACAAGGGCATGGAGCATTGTGATGAGAAGGGCATCGAGCATTGTGATGACAAGTGCCATGGAGCTTTGTGATGACAAGGGCATGGAGCAATGTGATGAGAGGGTTCATGGAGCATTGTGATGGCAATGACATGGAGCATTGTGATGCCAAGGGTCATGGAGCTTTGTGATGACAAAGGTCATGGAGCATTTTGATGACAAGGGTGTGGTGCATTGTGATGAGAACGGCAGGGAGCATTGTGATGACCAGGTAATGCAGTATTGTAAAGAGAGGTGTCAGGGAGCATTGTGATGACATATGTAATGGCCCATTGTGATGACAATGGCATGGAGCATTGTGATGCAAACTTCCATTGAGGATTCTGATCACAAAGGTAATGGAGCATTGTGATGACAATGGCTTGGAGCATTGTGATGACAAGGGTCAGGGAGCATTGTGCTGACAAGTGCATGGAGAATTGTGATGACAAGGGTCATGGAGCATTCTGATGACAAGCTTGTGGAGTATTTTGATGACAATGGCATGGAGCATTGGGATGAAAAGGGCATGGGGCATTGTGATGAAAAAGACTTGGAGCCTTTTCGTGACAGGGTTCAAGGAGCATTCTGACGACAAGTGTCAGGGAGCATTGTGATGACAAGTGTATTGAGAATTGTGATGACAAAGTTCATGGAGCATTGTGATGAAAAGGGCATGGATTATTGTGATGACAGGCATCATGGAGCGTTGTGAGGACAAGTGTTTGGAACATTGTGATCACAAGGGTTTGGAGCATTGTGATGACAGAGGTCATGGATCATTTTGATTTCAAGGAGCATGGAGCATTGTGATGACAAGGGCATGAAGCAATGTGATCCCAAAGTTCATGGAGGATTGTGATGACAATGGAAATGGAGTATTGTGA
The DNA here is from genome assembly GCF_025265405.1 of Mesoplodon densirostris. Classification (NCBI taxonomy): domain Eukaryota; kingdom Metazoa; phylum Chordata; class Mammalia; order Artiodactyla; family Ziphiidae; genus Mesoplodon; species Mesoplodon densirostris. The sequence continues at coordinate 126,943,609 of NC_082661.1, forward strand.
TGACAAGTGCATAGAGCATTGTAATGACAAGGTCATGTAGCATTTTGCTGACAAAGGCATGGAGCATTGTGATGACATGTGTCATGGAGCACTGTGATGACAAGCGTCATGGAGCATTGTGAATACATGGGTCATGGAACATTGGGATAACATGGGCATGGATCATTGTGATGACAAGGGTCATGGAGCATTGGGCTGAAAATGTTCATGGAGTATTGTGATGACAGGTGTCATGGAGCATTGTGATTACAGGGGTCTTGGAGCATTGTGATGACAAGAGTCCCGGATCATTGTGTTGTCAGGTGTCATGGAGTGTTGTGATGACAGTGGTCATGGAGCATTGTGATGATATTGGTCATGGAGAATTGTGATGAGAAGGTCATAGAGAATTGGGCTGAAAATGTTCATGGAGTATTGTGATGACAGGGGTCATGGAGCATTGTGATGACAAGGGAATGGAGCATGGTGATGACAAGATCTTGGAGCATTGTGAGGAGATGACCATGGAGACTTGTGATGACAAATCTAATGGAGCATTCTGATGAAAAAGGGAATGGAACATTGTGATTACTGGAGTCTTCGAGCATTGTGATGACAAGGGCATGGAGCATTGTGAGGAGAAGACCATGGAACATTCTGATGACATGCGTCATGGAGCTTTGTGATGACAAGGGCATGGAGCATTGTGATTACATGGATCTTGGAGCATTGGGATGACAAGGGTCATGGAGCCTTGTGATGACAAGGCCGTGGAATATTATGATGGCAGTTGTCATGGAGCATTGTTACGACAGAGGTAACGGAGCATTGTGATGAGAAGGGCATTGAGCATTGATCTGAAATGTTTCATGGATTACTGTGATGAGAGTGGGCATGGCGGTTTGTCATGACAAGGGCACGGTACACTGTGATACATGGGTCATGGAGGATTGTAATGACAAGGTCATGGAGCATTGTGATGAGAATGGCATCGAGCATTGTGATGACAAGTGTCATGGAGCTTTGTGATGACAAGGACATGGAGCAATGTGATGAGAGGGTTCATGGAGCATTGTGATGACAATGACATGGAGCATTGTGATGCCAAGGGTCATGGAGCTTTGTGATGACAAAGGTCATGGAGCATTTTGATGACAAGTGTGTGGTGCATTGTGATGAGAAGGGCAGGGAGCATTTTGAGGACAGGGTCATGCAGCAATTTGATGAAAATTGTAATGGAACATTTTGATGCCAGGGGTTATAGAACATTGTGATGCCAGGGGTCATGGAGCTTTGGGATGAAAAGGGTCATGGAGCATTTTGATGACAGGGGTTATGGAACATTGTGATGTCAGGCGTCATGGAACATTGTGCTGATAAGGGGATGTAGCATTGTGATGACAGGGGTCATGGAACATTGTGATAACAGGGGTGAGGGAGGATTGTGATGACTAGTGATGGAACATTGTGATATCTCATGTGAGAGAGTATTTGGATGAGAAGTGCATGGAGCATTGTGATTACAAGGTTTATGGAGCATAGCGATGACAAGGTTGTGGATCATTGTGGTGAAAAGCGCATGGCACAATTTGATGACAAGGGTCATGGAGCATTGTTCTGACAAAGGCATGGAGAATTGTGATGACAAGGGTCACGGAGCATTGTGGTTACAAAAGTCACAGAGCCTTGTGATGACGCGGGCATGGATTGTTGTGATGACAAACGTTATGAAGCATTGTGATGACTGTAGTCACGGAGCATTGTGATGACAGGGGTCATGGAGCATTGTGATGACAATGGCATGGAGCATTGTGATGCCAAGTGTCATGGAGGATTCTGATGACAAAGGTAATGGAGCATTGTGGTGACAATGGTTTGGAGCATTGTGATGACAAGGATCAGGGAGCATTGTGCTGACAAGTGCATAGAGCATTGTGATGACAAGGGCATGGATCATTGTGATGACAAGGGTCATGGAGCATTGGGCTAAAAATGTGCATGGAGTATTGTGATGACAGGGGTCATGGAGCATTGTGATGACAAGGGAATGGAGCATGTTGATGACAAGGTCTTGGAGCATTGTGATGAGATGACCATGGAGACTTGTGATGACAAGTCTAATGGAGCATTCTTATGAAAAGGGGCATGGAGCATTGTGATTGCGGGGGTCTTGAAGCATTGTGATGACAAGTGCATGGAGCATTGTGAGGTGAAGTCCATGGAACAATGTGATGACATGCGTCATGGAGCTTTGTGATGACAAGGGCATGGAGCAGTGTGATGAGAGGGTTCATGGAGCATTGTGATGACAATGACATGGAGCATTGTGATGCCAAGGGTCATGGAGCTTTGTGATGACAGAGGTCATGGAGCATTTTGATGACAAGTGTGTGGTGCATTGTGATGAGAAGGGCAGGGAGCATTTTGAGGACAGGGTCATGCAGCAATTTGATGAAAAGTGTAATGGAACATTTTGATGCCTGGGGTTATAGAACATTGTGATGCCAGGGGTCATGGAGCTTTGGGATGAAAAGGGTCATGGAGCATTTTGATGACAGGGGTTATGGAACATTGTGATGTCAGGGGTCATGGAACATTGTGCTGATAAGGGGATGTAGCATTTTGATGACAGGGGTCATGGAACATTCTGATAACAGGGGTGAGGGAGGATTGTGATGACTAGTGATGGAACATTGTGATATCTCATGTGAGAGAGTATTTGGATGAGAAGTGCATGGAGCATTGTGATTACAAGGTTTATGGAGCATAGCGATGACAAGGTTGTGGATCATTGTGGTGAAAAGCGCATGGCACAATTTGATGACAAGGGTCATGGAGCATTGTTCTGACAAAGGCATGGAGCATTGTGATGACAAGGGTCACGGAGCATTGTGGTTACAAAGGTCACAGAGCCTTGTGATGACGCGGGCATGGATTGTTGTGATGACAAACGTTATGAAGCATTGTGATGACTGTAGTCACGGAGCATTGTGATGACAGGGGTCATGGAGCATTGTGATGACAATGGCATGGAGCATTGTGATGCCAAGTGTCATGGAGGATTCTGATGACAAAGGTAATGGAGCATTGTGGTGACAATGGTTTGGAGCATTGTGATGACAAGGATCAGGGAGCATTGTGCTGACAAGTGCATGGAGCATTGTGATGACAAGGGCATGGATCATTGTGATGACAAGGGTCATGGAGCATTGGGCTAAAAATGTGCATGGAGTATTGTGATGACAGGGGTCATGGAGCATTGTGATGACAAGGGAATGGAGCATGTTGATGACAAGGTCTTGGAGCATTGTGATGAGATGACCATGGAGACTTGTGATGACAAGTCTAATGGAGCATTCTTATGAAAAGGGGCATGGAGCATTGTGATTACGGGGTTCTTGAAGCATTGTGATGACAAGGGCATGGAGCATTGTGAGGCGAAGGCCATGGAACATTGTGATGACATGCGTCATGGAGCTTTGTGATGACAAGGGCATGGAGCATTGTGATTACATGGGTCTTGGAGCATTGTGCTGACAAGGGTGCTGGAGACTTGTGATGACAAGGCCGTGGAACATTGTGATGGCAGGGGTCATGGAGCTTGTTATGACAGAGGTAATGGAGCATTGTGATGAGAAGTGCATTGAGCATTGTTCTGAAATATTTCATGGATTATTGTGATGAGAGTGGGCATGGCGCATTGTGATGACAAGGGCACGGTACACTGTGATACATGGGTCATGGAGGATTGTAATGACAAGGGCATGGAGCATTGTGATGAGAAGGACATCGAGCATTGTGATGACAAGTGCCATGGAGCTTTGTGATGACAAGGGCATGGAGCAATGTGATGAGAGGGTTCATGGAGCATTGTGATGACAATGACATGGAGCATTGTGATGCCAAGGGTCATGGAGCTTTGTGATGACAAAGGTCATGCAGTATTGTGAAGATAGGTGTCAGGGAGCATTGTGATGACATATGTAATGGCCCATTGTGATGACAATGTCATGGAGCATTGTGATGCCAAGTGTCATGGAGGATTCTGATGACAAAGGTAATGGAGCATTGTGAATGACAATGGCTTGGAGCATTGTGATGACAAGGGTCAGGGAGCATTGTTCTGACAAGGGCATGGAGCATTGTGATGACAAGGGTCATGGAGTTTTCTGATGACAAGCTTGTGGAATATTTTGATGACAATGGCATGGAGCATTGGGATGAAAACGGCATGGGGCTTTGTGATGAAAAAGGCGTGTAGCCTTTTGGTGACAGGTTTCAAGGAGCATGCTGACGACAAGTGTCAGGGAGCATTGTGATGACAAGTGTATTGAGAATTGTGATGACAAAGGTCATGGAACATTGTGATGAAAAGGGCATGGAGTATTGTGATGACAGGCATCATGGAGCGTTGTGAGGACAAGTGTTATGGAACATTGTGATCACAAGGGTTTTGAGCATTGTGATGACAGAGGTCATGGATCATTTTGATTTCAAGGAACATGGAGCATTGTGATGACAAGGGCATGAAGCAATGTGATCCCAAGGTTCATGGGAAATTGTGATGACAACAGTAATGGAGTATTGTGATGACAAGCGCCTAGAGCATTGTAATGACAAGGCCATGTAGCATTTTGCTGACAAAGGAATTGAGCATTGTGATGACAGGTGTCATGGAGCACTGTGGTGACAAGCATCACAGAGCCTTGTGAAAACAAGTGTCATGGAACATTGGGATGACAAGGGCATGGATCATTGTGATGACAATGGTCATGGAGCATTGGGCTGAAAATGTTCATGGAGTATTGTGATGACAGGGGTCATGGAGCATTGTGATTACAGGGGTCTTGGAGCATTGTGATGACAAGAGTCCCGGATCATTGTGTTGTCAGGTGTCATGGAGTGTTGTGATGACAGTGGTCATGGAGCATTGTGATGATATTGGTCATGGAGCATTTTGATGAGAAGGTCATAGAGAATTGGGCTGAAAATGTTCATGGAGTATTGTGATGACAGGGGTCATGGAGCATTGTGATGACAAGGGAATGGAGCATGGTGATGACAAGGTCTTGGAGCATTGTGATGAGATGACCATGGAGACTTGTGATGACAAATCTAATGGAGCATTCTGATGAAAAAGGGAATGGAACATTGTGATTACTGGAGTCTTCGAGCACTGTGATGACAAGGGCATGGAGCATTGTGAGGAGAAGACCATGGAACATTCTGATGACATGCGTCATGGAGCTTTGTGATGACAAGGGCATGGAGCATTGTGATTACATGGATCTTGGAGCATTGTGATGACAAGGGTCATGGAGCCTTGTGATGACAAGGCCGTGGAATATTATGATGGCAGGTGTCATGGAGCATTGTTACGACAGAGGTAACGGAGCATTGTGATGAGAATGGCATCGAGCATTGTGATGACAAGTGTCATGGAGCTTTGTGATGACAAGGACATGGAGCAATGTGATGAGAGGGTTCATGGAGCATTGTGATGACAATGACATGGAGCATTGTGATGCCAAGGGTCATGGAGCTTTGTGATGACAAAGGTCATGGAGCATTTTGATGACAAGTGTGTGGTGCATTGTGATGAGAAGGGCAGGGAGCATTTTGATGACAGGGTCATGCAGCAATTTGATGAAAAGTGTAATGGAACATTTTGATGCCAGGGGTTATAGAACATTGTGATGCCAGGGGTCATGGAGCTTTGGGATGAAAAGGGTCATGGAGCATTTTGATGACAGGGGTTATGGAACATTGTGATGTCAGGCGTCATGGAACATTGTGCTGATAAGGGGATGTAGCATTGTGATGACAGGGGTCATGGAACATTGTGATAACAGGGGTGAGGGAGGATTGTGATGACTAGTGATGGAACATTGTGATATCTCATGTGAGAGAGTATTTGGATGAGAAGTGCATGGAGCATTGTGATTACAAGGTTTATGGAGCATAGCGATGACAAAGTTGTGGATCATTGTGGTGAAAAGCGCATGGCACAATTTGATGACAATGGTCATGGAGCATTGTTCTGAAAAAGGCATGGAGCATTGTGATGACAAGGGTCACGGAGCATTGTGGTTACAAAGGTCACAGAGCCTTGTGATGACGCGGGCATGGATTGTTGTGATGACAAACGTTATGAAGCATTGTGATGACTGTAGTCACGGAGCATTGTGATGACAGGGGTCATGGAGCATTGTGATGACAATGGCATGGAGCATTGTGATGCCAAGTGTCATGGAGGATTCTGATGACAAAGGTAATGGAGCATTGTGGTGACAATGGTTTGGAGCATTGTGATGAAAAGGATCAGGGAGCATTGTGCTGATAAGTGCATGGAGCATTGTGATGACAAGTGCATGGATCATTGTGATGACAAGGGTCATGGAGCATTGGGCTAAAAATGTGCATGGAGTATTGTGATGACAGGGGTCATGGAGCATTGTGATGACAAGGGAATGCAGCATGTTGATGACAAGGTCTTGGAGCATTGTGATGAGATGACCATGGAGACTTGTGATGACAAGTCTAATGGAGCATTCTTATGAAAAGGGGCATGGAGCATTGTGATTACGGGGTTCTTGAAGCATTGTGATGACAAGGGCATGGAGCATTGTGAGGCGAAGGCCATGGAACATTGTGATGACATGCGTCATGGAGCTTTGTGATGACAAGGGCATGGAGCATTGTGATTACATGGGTCTTGGAGCATTGTGCTGACAAGGGTCCTGGAGCCTTGTGATGACAAGGCCGTGCAACATTGTGATGGCAGGGGTCATGGAGCTTGTTATGACAGAGGTAATGGAGCATTGTGATGAGAAGTGCATTTAGAATTGGTCTGAAATATTTCATGGATTATTGTGATGAGAGTGGGCATGGCACATTGTGATGACAAGGGCACGGTACACTGTGATACATGGGTCATGGAGGATTGTAATGACAAGGGCATGGAGCATTGTGATGAGAAGGGCATCGAGCATAGTGATGACAAGTGCCATGGAGCTTTGTGATGACAAGGGCATGGATCAATGTGATGAGAGGGTTCATGGAGCATTGTGATGACAATGACATGGAGCATTGTGATGCCAAGGGTCATGGAGCTTTGTGATGACAAAGGTCATGGAGCATTTTGATGACAAGTGTGTGGTGCATTGTGATGAGAACGGCAGGGAGCATTGTGATGACCAGGTAATGCAGTATTGTAAAGAGAGGTGTCAGGGAGCATTGTGATGACATATGTAATGGCCCATTGTGATGACAATGGCATGGAGCATTGTGATGCAAACTTCCATTGAGGATTCTGATCACAAAGGTAATGGAGCATTGTGATGACAATGGCTTGGAGCATTGTGATGACAAGTGTCAGGGAGCATTGTGCTGACAAGTGCATGGAGAATTGTGATGACAAGGGTCATGGAGCATTCTGATGACAAGCTTGTGGAGTATTTTGATGACAATGGCATGGAGCATTGGGATGAAAAGGGCATGGGGCTTTGTGATGAAAAAGGCATGGAGCCTTTTCGTGACAGGGTTCAAGGAGCATTCTGACGACAAGTGTCCGGGAGCATTGTGATGACAAGTGTATTGAGAATTGTGATGACAAAGGTCATGGAGCATTGTGATGAAAAGGGCATGGATTATTGTGATGACAGGCATCATGGAGCGTTGTGAGGACAAGTGTTATGGAACATTGTGATCACAAGGGTTTGGAGCATTGTGATGACAGAGGTCATGGATCATTTTGATTTCAAGGAGCATGGAGCATTGTGATGACAAGGGCATGAAGCAATGTGATCCCAAAGTTCATGGAGGATTGTGATGACAATGGAAATGGAGTATTGTGATGACAAGTGCATAGAGCATTTTAATGACAATGTCATGTAGCATTTTGCTGACAAAGGCATGGAGCATTGTGATGACAGGTGTCATGGAGCACTGTGATGACAAGCGTCATGTTGCATTGTGAATACATGGGTCATGGAACATTGGGATAACATGGGCATGGATCATTGTGATGACAAGGGTCATGGAGCATTGGGCTGAAAATGTTCATGGAGTATTATGATGACAGGGGTCATGGAGCATTGTGATTACAGGGGTCTTGTAGCATTGTGATGATGTGTCCCGGATCATTGTGTTGTCAGGTGTCATGGAGTGTTGTGATGACAGTGGTCATGGAGCATTGTGATGATATTGTTCATGGAGCATTGTGATGAGAAGGTCATAGAGAATTGGGCTGAAAATATTCATGGAGTATTGTGGTGACAGGGGTCATGGAGCATTGTGATGACAAGGGAATGGAGCATGGTGATGACAAGGTCTTGGAGCATTGTGAGGAGATGACCATGGAGACTTGTGATGACAAATCTAATGGAGCATTCTGATGAAAAAGGGAATGGAACATTTTGATTACTGGAGTCTTCGAGCATTGTGATGACAAGGGCATGGAGCATTGTGAGGAGAAGACCATGGAACATTCTGATGACATGCGTCATGGAGCTTTGTGATGACAAGGGCATGGAGCATTGTGATTACATTGATCTTGGAGCATTGTGATGACAAGGGTCATGGAGCCTTGTGATGACAAGGCCGTGGAATATTATGATGGCAGGTGTCATGGAGCATTGTTACGACAGAGGTAACGGAGCATTGTGATGAGAAGGGCATTGAGCATTGATCTGAAATGTTTCATGGATTAATGTGATGAGAGTGGGCATGGCGGTTTGTCATGACAAGGGCACGGTAGACTGTGATACATGGGTCATGGAGGATTGTAATGACAAGGTCATGGAGCATTGTGATGAGAATGGCATCGAGCATTGTGATGACAAGTGTCATGGAGCTTTGTGATGACAAGGACATGGAGCAGTGTGATGAGAGGGTTCATGGAGCATTGTGATGACAATGACATGGAGCATTGTGATGCCAAGGGTCATGGAGCTTTGTGATGACAAAGGTCATGGAGCATTTTGATGACAAGTGTGTGGTGCATTGTGATGAGAAGGGCAGGGAGCATTTTGATGACAGGGTCATGCAGCAATTTGATGAAAAGTGTAATGGAACATTTTGATGCCAGGGGTTATAGAACATTGTGATGCCAGGGGTCATGGAGCTTTGGGATGAAAAGGGTCATGGAGCATTTTGATGACAGGGGTTATGGAACATTGTGATGTCAGGGGTCATGGAACATTGTGCTGATAAGGGGATGTAGCATTGTGATTACATGGGTCATGGAACATTGTGATAACAGGGGTGAGGGAGGATTGTGATGACTAGTGATGGAACATTGTGATATCTCATGTGAGAGAGTATTTGGATGAGAAGTGCATGGAGCATTGTGATTACAAGGTTTATGGAGCATAGCGATGACAAGGTTGTGGATCATTGTGGTGAAAAGCGCATGGCACAATTTGATGACAAGGGTCATGGAGCATTGTTCTGACAAAGGCATGGAGCATTGTGATGACAAGGGTCACGGAGCATTGTGATGAAAAGTTCATGGAGCATTGTGGTTACAAAGGTCACAGAGCCTTGTGATGACGCGGGCATGGATTGTTGTGATGACAAACGTTATGAAGCATTGTGATGACTGTAGTCACGGAGCATTGTGATGACAGGGGTCATGGAGCATTGTGATGACAATTGCATGGAGCATTGTGATGCCAAGTGTCATGGAGGATTCTGATGACAAAGGTAATGGAGCATTGTGGTGACAATGGTTTGGAGCATTGTGATGACAAGGATCAGGGAGCATTGTGCTGACAAGTGCATGGAGCATTGTGATGACAAGGGCATGGATCATTGTGATGACAAGGGTCATGGAGCATTGGGCTAAAAATGTGCATGGAGTATTGTGATGACAGGGGTCATGGAGCATTGTGATGACAAGGGAATGGAGCATGTTGATGACAAGGTCTTGGAGCATTGTGATGAGATGACCATGGAGACTTGTGATGACAAGTCTAATGGAGCATTCTTATGAAAAGGGGCATGGAGCATTGTGATTACGGGGGTCTTGAAGCATTGTGATGACAAGGGCATGGAGCATTGTGAGGCGAAGGCCATGGAACATTGTGATGACATGCGTCATGGAGCATTGTGATGACAAGGGCATGGAGCATTGTGATTACATGGGTCTTGGAGCATTGTGGTGACAAGGGTGCGGGAGCCTTGTGATGACAAGGCCGTGGAACATTGTGATGGCAGGGGTCATGGAGCTTGTTATGACAGAGGTAATGGAGCATTGTGATGAGAAGTGCATTGAGCATTGGTCTGAAATATTTCATGGATTATTGTGATGAGAGTGGGCATGGCGCATTGTGATGACAAGGGCACGGTACACTGTGATACATGGGTCATGGAGGATTGTAATGACAAGGGCATGGAGCATTGTGATGAGAAGGGCATCGAGCATTGTGATGACAAGTGCCATGGAGCTTTGTGATGACAAGGGCATGGAGCAATGTGATGAGAGGGCCATGGGACATTGTGATGTCATGCGTCATGGAGCATTGTGCTGACAAGTGCATGGAGAATTGTGATGACAAAGGTCATGGAGCATTCTGATGACAAGCTTGTGGAGTATTATGATGACAATGGCATGGAGCATTGGGATGAAAAGGGCATGGGGCTTTGTGATGAAAAAGGCATGGAGCCTTTTCGTGACAGGGTTCAAGGAGCATGCTGACGACAAGTGTCAGGGAGCATTGTGATGACAAGTGTATTGAGAATTGTGATGACAAAGGTCATGGAGCATTGTGATGAAAAGGGCATGGATTATTGTGATGAGAGGCATCATGGAGCGTTGTGAGGACAAGTGTTATGGAACATTGTGATCACAAGGGTTTGGAGCATTGTGATGACAGAGGTCATGGATCATTTTGATTTCAAGGAGCATGGAGCATTGTGATGACAAGGGCATGAAGCAATGTGATCCCAAAGTTCATGGAGGATTGTGATGACAATGGAAATGGAGTATTGTGATGACAAGTGCATAGAGCATTGTAATGACAAGGTCATGTAGCATTTTGCTGACAAAGGCATGGAGCATTGTGATGACAGGTGTCATGGAGCACTGTGATGACAAGCGTCATGGTGCATTGTGAATACATGGGTCATGGAACATTGGGATAACATGGGCATGGATCATTGTGATGACAAGGGTCATGGAGCATTGGGCTGAAAATGTTCATGGAGTATTGTGATGCCAGGGGTCATGGAGCATTGTGATTACAGGGGTCTTGGAGCATTGTGATGACAAGAGTCCCGGATCATTGTGTTGTCAGGTGTCATGGAGTGTTGTGATGACAGTGGTCATGGAGCATTGTGATGATATTGGTCATGGAGCATTGTGATGAGAAAGTCATAGAGAATTGGGCTGAAAATATTCATGGAGTATTGTGGTGACAGGGGTCATGGAGCATTGTGATGACAAGGGAATGGAGCATGGTGATGACAAGGTCTTGGAGCATTGTGAGGAGATGTCCATGGAGACTTGTGATGACAAATCTAATGGAGCATTCTGATGAAAAAGGGAATGGAACATTGTGATTACTGGAGTCTTCGAGCATTGTGATGACAAGGGCATGGAGCATTGTGAGGAGAAGACCATGGAACATTCTGATGACATGCGTCATGGAGCTTTGTGATGACAAGGGCATGGAGCATTGTGATTACATGGATCTTGGAGCATTGTGATGACAAGGGTCATGGAGCCTTGTGATGACAAGGCCGTGGAATATGATGGCAGGTGTCATGGAGCATTGTTACGACAGAGGTAACGGAGCATTGTGATGAGCAGGGCATTGAGCATTGATCTGAAATGTTTCATGGATTACTGTGATGAGAGTGGGCATGGCGGTTTGTCATGACAAGGGCACGGTACACTGTGATACATGGGTCATGGAGGATTGTAATGACAAGGGCATGGAGCATTGTGATGAGAATTGCATCGAGCATTGTGATGACAAATGTCATGGAGCTTTGTGATGACAAGGACATGGAGCAATGTGATGAGAGGGTTCATGGAGCATTGTGATGACAATGACATGGAGCATTGTGATGCCAAGGGTCATGGAGCTTTGTGATGACAAAGGTCATGGAGCATTTTGATGACAAGTGTGTGGTGCATTGTGATGAGAAGGGCAGGGAGCATTTTGATGACAGGGTCATGCAGCAATTTGATGAAAATTGTAATGGAACATTTTGATGCCAGGGGTTATAGAACATTGTGATGCCAGGGGTCATGGAGCTTTGGGATGAAAAGGGTCATGGAGCATTTTGATGACAGGGGTTATGGAACATTGTGATGTCAGGGGTCATGGAACATTGTGCTGATAAGGGGATGTAGCATTGTGATGACAGGGGTCATGGAACATTGTGATAACAGGGGTGAGGGAGGATTGTGATGACTAGTGATGGAACATTGTGATATCTCATGTGAGACAGTATTTGGATGAGAAGTGCATGGAGCATTGTGATTACAAGGTTTATGGAGCATAGCGATGACAAGGTTGTGGATCATTGTGGTGAAAAGCGCATGGCACAATTTGATGACAAGGGTCATGGAGCATTGTTCTGACAAAGGCATGGAGCATTGTGATGACAAGGGTCACGGAACATTGTGATGAAAAGTTCATGGAGCATTGTGGTTACAAAGGTCACAGAGCCTTGTGATGACGCGGGCATGGATTGTTGTGATGACAAACGTTATGAAGCATTGTGATGACTGTAGTCACGGAGCATTGTGATGACAGGGGTCATGGAGCATTGTGATGACAATGGCATGGAGCATTGTGATGCCAAGTGTCATGGAGGATTCTGATGACAAAGGTAATGGAGCATTGTGGTGACAATGGTTTGGCGCATTTTGATGACAAGGATCAGGGAGCATTGTGCTGACAAGTGCATGGAGCATTGTGATGACAAGGGCATGGATCATTGTGATGACAAGGGTCATGGAGCATTGGGCTAAAAATGTGCATGGAGTATTGTGATGACAGGGGTCATGGAGCATTGTGATGACAAGGGAATGGAGCATGTTGATGACAAGGTCTTGGAGCATTGTGATGAGATGACCATGGAGACTTGTGATGACAAGTCTAATGGAGCATTCTTATGAAAAGGGGCATGGAGCATTGTGATTACGGGGGTCTTGAAGCATTGTGATGACAAGGGCATGTAGCATTGTGAGGCGAAGGCCATGGAACATTGTGATGACATGCGTCATGGAGCTTTGTGATGACAAGGGCATGGAGCATTGTGATTACATGGGTCTTGGAGCATTGTGCTGACAAGGGTGCTGGAGCCTTGTGATGACAAGGCCGTGGAACATTGTTATGGCAGGGGTCATGGAGCTTGTTATGACAGAGGTAATGGAGCATTGTGATAAGAAGTGCATTGAGCATTGGTGTGAAATATTTCATGGATTATTGTGATGAGAGTGGGCATGGCGCATTGTGATGACAAGGGCACGGTACACTGTGATACATGGGTCATGGAGGATTGTAATGACAAGGGCATGGAGCATTGTGATGAGAAGGGCATCGAGCATTGTGATGACAAGTGCCATGGAGCTTTGTGATGACAAGGGCATGGAGCAATGTGATGAGAGGGTTCATGGAGCATTGTGATGACAATGACATGGAGCATTGTGATGCCAAGGGTCATGGAGCTTTGTGATGACAAAGGTCATGCAGTATTGTGAAGATAGGTGTCAGGGAGCATTGTGATGACATATGTAATGGCCCATTGTGATGACAATGTCATGGAGCATTGTGATGCCAAGGGTCATGGAGCATTGTGATGACAAAGGTCATGGAGCATTTTGATGGCAAGGGCGTTGTGCATTGTGATGAGAAGGTCAGGGAGCATTTTGATGACAGGGTCATGCAGCAATTTGATGAAAAGTGTAATGGAACATTTTGATGCCAGGGGTTATAGAACATTGTGATGCCATGGGTCATGGAGCTTTGGGATGAAAAGGGTCATGGAGCATTTTGATGACAGGGGTTATGGAAAATTGTGATGTCAGGGGTCATGGAACATTGTGCTGATAAGGGGATGTAGCATTGTGATGACAGGGGTCATGGAACATTGTGATAACAGGGGTGAGGGAGGATTGTGATGACTAGTGATGGAACATTGTGATATCTCATGTGAGACAGTATTTGGATGAGAAGTGCATGGAGCATTGTGATTACAAGGTTTATGGAGCATAGCGATGACAAGGTTGTGGATCATTGTGGTGAAAAGCGCATGGCACAATTTGATGACAAGTGTCATGGAGCATTGTTCTGACAAAGGCATGGAGCATTGTGATGACAAGGGTCACGGAGCATTGTGATGAAATGTTCATGGAGCATTGTGGTTACAAAGGTCACAGAGCCTTGTGATGACGCGGGCATGGATTGTTGTGATGACAAACGTTATGAAGCATTGTGATGACTGTAGTCACGGAGCATTGTGAGGACAGCGGTCATGGAGCATTGTGATGACAATGGCATGGAGCATTGTGATGCCAAGTGTCATGGAGGATTCTGATGACAAAGGTAATGGAGCATTGTGGTGACAATGGTTTGGAGCATCGTGATGACAAGGATCAGGGAGCATTGTGCTGACAAGTGCATGGAGCATTGTGATGACAAGGGCATGGATCATTGTGATGACAAGGGTCATGGAGCATTGGGCTAAAAATGTGCATGGAGTATTGTGATGACAGGGGTCATGGAGCATTGTGATGACAAGGGAATGGAGCATGTTGATGACAAGGTCTTGGAGCATTGTGATGAGATGACCATGGAGACTTGTGATGACAAGTCTAATGGAGCATTCTTATGAAAAGGGGCATGGAGCATTGTGATTATGGGGGTCTTGAAGCATTGTGATGACAAGGGCATGGAGCATTGTGAGGCGAAGGCCATGGAACATTTTGATGACATGCGTCATGGAGCTTTGTGATGACAAGGGCATGGAGCATTGTGATTACATGGGTCTTGGAGCATTGTGCTGACAAGGGTGCTGGAGCCTTGTGATGACAAGGCCGTGGAACATTGTGATGGCATGGGTCATGGAGCTTGTTATGACAGAGGTAATGGAGCATTGTGATGAGAAGTGCATTGAGCATTGGTCTGAAATATTTCATGGATTACTGTGATGAGAGTGGGCATGGTGCATTGTGAAGACAAGGGCATGGTACACTGTGATACATGGTTCATGGAGGATTGTAATGACAAGGGCATGGAGCATTGTGATGAGAAGAGCATCGAGCATTGTGATGACAAGTGCCATGGAGCTTTGTGATGACAAGGGCATGGAGCAATGTGATGAGAGGGTTCATGGAGCATTGTGATGACAATGACATGGAGCATTGTGATGCCAAGGGTCATGGAGCTTTGTGATGACAAAGGTCATGGAGCATTTTGATGACAAGGGTGTGGTGCATTGTGATGAGAACGGCAGGGAGCATTGTGATGACCAGGTAATGCAGTATTGTAAAGAGAGGTGTCAGGGAGCATAGTGATGACATATGTAATGGCCAATGTGATGACAATGGCATGGAGCATTGTGATGCAAACTTCCATTGAGGATTCTGATCACAAAGGTAATGGAACATTGTGATAACAATGGCTTGGAGCATTGTGATGACAAGTGTCAGGGAGCATTGTGCTGACAAGTGCATGGAGAATTGTGATGACAAGGGTCATGGAGCATTCTGATGACAAGCTTGTGGAGTATTTTGATGACAATGGCATGGAGCATTGGGATGAAAAGGGCATGGGGCTTTGTGATGAAAAAGGCATGGAGCCTTTTCGTGACAGGGTTCAAGGAGCATACTGACGACAAGTGTCAGGGAGCATTGTGATGACAAGTGTATTGAGAATTGTGATGACAAAGTTCATGGAGCATTGTGATGAAAAGGGCATGGATTATTGTGATGACAGGCATCATGGAGCGTTGTGAGGACAAGTGTTATGGAACATTGTGATCACAAGGGTTTGGAGCATTGTGATGACAGAGGTCATGGATCATTTTGATTTCAAGGAGCATGGAGCATTGTGATGACAAGGGCATGAAGCAATGTGATCCCAAAGTTCATGGAGGATTGTGATGACAATGGAAATGGAGTATTGTGATGACAAGTGCATAGAGCATTGTAATGACAAGGTCATGTAGCATTTTGCTGACAAAGGCATGGAGCATTGTGATGACAGGTGTCATGGAGCACTGTGATGACAAGCGTCATGGTGCATTGTGAATACATGGGTCATGGAACATTGGGATAACATGGGCATGGATCATTGTGATGACAAGGGTCATGGAGCATTGGGCTGAAAATGTTCATGGAGTATTGTGATGACAGGGGTCATGGAGCATTGTGATTACAGGGGTCTTGGAGCATTGTGATGACGTGTCCCGGATCATTGTGTTGTCAGGTGTCATGGAGTGTTGTGATGACAGTGGTCATGGAACACTGTGATGATATTGGTCATGGAGCATTGTGATGAGAAGGTCATAGAGAATTGGGCTGAAAATGTTCATGGAGTATTGTGATGACAGGGGTCATGGAGCATTGTGATGACAAGGGAATGGAGTATGGTGATGACAAGGTCTTGGAGCATTGTGAGGAGATGACCATGGAGACTTGTGATGACAAATCTAATGGAGCATTCTGATGAAAAAGGGAATGGAACATTGTGATTACTGGAGTCTTCGAGCATTGTGATGACAAGGGCATGGAGCATTGTGAGGAGAAGACCATGGAACATTCTGATGACATGCGTCATGGAGCTTTGTGATGACAAGGGCATGGAGCATTGTGATTACATGGATCTTGGAGCATTGTGATGACAAGGGTCATGGAGCCTTGTGATGACAAGGCCGTGGAATATTATGATGGCAGGTGTCATGGAGCATTGTTACGACAGAGGTAACGGAGCATTGTGATGAGCAGGGCATTGAGCATTGATCTGAAATGTTTCATGGATTACTGTGATGAGAGTGGGCATGGCGGTTTGTCATGACAAGGGCAAGGTACACTGTGATACATGGGTCATGGAGGATTGTAATGACAAGGTCATGGAGCATTGTGATGAGAATGGCATCGAGCATTGTGATGACAAGTGTCATGGAGCTTTGTGATGACAAGGACATGGAGCAGTGTGATGAGAGGATTCATGGAGCATTGTGATGACAATGACATGGAGCATTGTGATGCCAAGGGTCATGGAGCATTGTGATGACAAATGTCATGGAGCATTTTGATGACAAGTGTGTGGTGCATTGTGATTAGAAGGGCAGGGAGCATTTTGATGACAGGGTCATGCAGCAATTTGATGAAAAGTGTAATGGAACATTTTGATGCCAGGGGTTATAGAACATTGTGATGCCAGGGGTCATGGAGCTTTGGGATGAAAAGGGTCATGGAGCATTTTGATGACAGGGGTTATGGAACATTGTGATGTCAGGGGT
Organism: Mesoplodon densirostris; assembly: GCF_025265405.1. Lineage (NCBI taxonomy): Eukaryota > Metazoa > Chordata > Mammalia > Artiodactyla > Ziphiidae > Mesoplodon > Mesoplodon densirostris. The sequence goes on from NC_082661.1 coordinate 126,961,069, forward strand.
CATGGAACATTGTGCTGATAAGGGGATGTAGCATTGTGATGACAGGGGTCATGGAACATTGTGATAACAGGGTTGAGGGAGGATTGTGATGACTAGTGATGGAACATTGTGATATCTCATGTGAGAGAGTATTTGGATGAGAAGTGCATGGAGCATTGTGATTACAAGGTTTATGGAGCATAGCGATGACAAGGTTGTGGATCATTGTGGTGAAAAGCGCATGGCACAATTTGATGACAAGGGTCATGGAGCATTGTTCTGACAAAGGCATGGAGCATTGTGATGACAAGGGTCACGGAGCATTGTGATGAAAAGTTCATGGAGCATTGTGGTTACAAAGGTCACCGAGCCTTGTGATGACGCGGGCATGGATTGTTGTGATGACAAACGTTATGAAGCATTGTGATGACTGTAGTCACGGAGCATTGTGATGACAGTGGTCATGGAGCATTCTGATGACAATGGCATGGAGCATTGTGATGCCATGTGTCATGGAGGATTCTGATGACAAAGGTAATGGAGCATTGTGGTGACAATGGTTTGGAGCATTGTGATGACAAGGATCAGGGAGCATTGTGCTGACAAGTGCATGGAGCATTGTGATGACAAGGGCATGGATCATTGTGATGACAAGGGTCATGGATCATTGGGCTAAAAATGTGCATGTAGTATTGTGATGACAGGGGTCATGGAGCATTGTGATGACAAGGGAATGGAGCATGTTGATGACAAGGTCTTGGAGCATTGTGATGAGATGACCATGGAGACTTGTGATGACAAGTCTAATGGAGCATTCTTATGAAAAGGGGCATGGAGCATTGTGATTACGGGGGTCTTGAAGCATTGTGATGACAAGGGCATGGAGCATTGTGAGGCGAAGGCCATGGAACATTGTGATGACATGCGTCATGGAGCTTTTTGATGACAAGGGCATGGAGCATTGTGATTACATGGGTCTTGGAGCATTGTGCTGACAAGGGTGCTGGAGCCTTGTGATGACAAGGCCGTGGAACATTGTGATGGCAGGGGTCATGGAGCTTGTTATGACAGAGGTAATGGAGCATTGTGATGAGAAGTGCATTGAGCATTGGTCTGAAATATTTCATGGATTATTGTGATGAGAGTGGGCATGGCGCATTGTGATGACAAGGGCACGGTACACTGTGATACATGGGTCATGGAGGATTGTAATGACAAGGGCATGGAGCATTGTGATGAGAAGGGCATCGAGCATTGTGATGACAAGTGCCATGGAGCTTTGTGATGACAAGGGCATGGAGCAATGTGATGAGAGGGTTCATGGAGCATTGTGATGACAATGACATGGAGCTTTGTGATGCCAAGGGTCATGGAGGTTTGTGATGACAAAGGTCATGGAGCATTTTGATGACAAGGGTGTGGTGCATTGTGATGAGAACGGCAGGGAGCATTGTGATGACCAGGTAATGCAGTATTGTAAAGAGAGGTGTCAGGGAGCATTGTGATGACATATGTAATGGCCCATTGTGATGACAATGGCATGGAGCATTGTGATGCAAACTTCCATTGAGGATTCTGATCACAAAGGTAATGGAGCATTGTGATGACAATGGCTGGAGCATTGTGATGACAAGTGTCAGGGAGCATTGTGCTGACAAGTGCATGGAGAATTGTGATGACAAGGGTCATGGAGCATTCTGATGACAAGCTTGTGGAGTATTTTGATGACAATGGCATGGAGCATTGGGATGAAAAGGGCATGGGGCTTTGTGATGGAAAAGGCATGGAGCCTTTTCGTGACAGGGTTCAAGGAGCATTCTGACGACAAGTGTCAGGGAGCATTGTGATGACAAGTGTATTGAGAATTGTGATGACAAAGTTCATGGAGCATTGTGATGAAAAGGGCATGGATTATTGTGATGACAGGCATCATGGAGCGTTGTGAGGACAAGTGTTATGGAACATTGTGATCACAAGGGTTTGGAGCATTGTGATGACAGAGGTCATGGATCATTTTGATTTCAAGGAGCATGGAGCATTGTGATGACAAGGGCATGAAGCAATGTGATCCCAAAGTTCATGGAGGATTGTGATGACAATGGAAATGGAGTATTGTGATGACAAGTGCATAGAGCATTGTAATGACAAGGTCATGTAGCATTTTGCTGACAAAGGCATGGAGCATTGTGATGACAGGTGTCATGGAGCACTGTGATGACAAGCGTCATGGTGCATTGTGAATACATGGGTCATGGAACATTGGGATAACATGGGCATGGATCATTGTGATGACAAGGGTCATGGAGTATTGGGCTGAAAATGTTCATGGAGTATTGTGATGACAGGGGTCATGGAGCATTCTGATGACAAGGGCCATGGAGCATTGGGCTAAAAATGTGCATGGAGTATTGTGATGACAGGGGTCATGGAGCATTGTGATGCCAAGGGAATGGAGCATGTTGATGACAAGGTCTTGGAGCATTGTGATGAGATGACCATGGAGACTTGTGATGACAAGTCTAATGGAGCATTCTTATGAAAAGGGGCATGGAGCATTGTGATTACGGGGGTCTTGAAGCATTGTGATGACAAGGGCATGGAGCATTGTGAGGCGAAGGCCATGGAACATTGTGATGACATGCGTCATGGAGCTTTGTGATGACAAGGGCATGGAGCATTGTGATTACATGGGTCTTGGAGCATTGTGCTGACAAGGGTGCTGGAGCCTTGTGATGACAAGGCCGTGGAACATTGTGATGGCAGGGGTCATGGAGCTTGTTATGACAGAGGTAATGGAGCATTGTGATGAGAAGTGCATTGAGCATTGGTCTGAAATATTTCATGGATTATTGTGATGAGAGTGGGCATGGCGCATTGTGATGACAAGGGCACGGTACACTGTGATACATGGGTCATGGAGGATTGTAATGACAAGGGCATGGAGCATTGTGATGAGAAGGGCATCGAGCATTGTGATGACAAGTGCCATGGAGCTTTGTGATGACAAGGGCATGGAGCAATGTGATGAGAGGGTTCATGGAGCATTGTGATGACAATGACATGGAGCACTGTGATGCCAAGGGTCATGGAGCCTTGTGATGACAAAGGTCATGCAGTATTGTGAAGATAGGTGTCAGGGAGCAGTGTGATGACATATGTAATGGCCCATTGTGATGACAATGTAATGGAGCATTGTGATGCCAAGTGTCATGGAGGATTCTGATGACAAAGGTAATGGAGCATTTTGAATGACAATGGCTTGGAGCATTGTGATGACAAGGGTCAGGGAGCATTGTTCTGACAAGTGCAGGGAGCATTGTGATGACAAGGGTCATGGAGCTTTCTGATGACAAGCTTGTGGAATATTTTGATGACAATGGCATGGAGCATTGGGATGAAAACGGCATGGGGCTTTGTGATGAAAAAGGCGTGTAGCCTTTTGGTGACAGGTTTCAAGGAGCATGCTGACGACAAGTGTCAGGGAGCATTGTGATGACAAGTGTATTGAGAATTGTGATGACAAAGGTCATGGAACATTGTGATGAAAAGCGCATGGAGTATTGTGATGACAGGCATCATGGAGCGTTGTGAGGACAAGTGTTATGGAACATTGTGATCACAAGGGTTTGGAGCATTGTGATGACTGAGGTCATGGATCATTTTGATTTCAAGGAGCATGGAGCATTTTGATGACAAGGGCATGAAGCAATGTGATCCCAAGGTTCATGGGAAATTGTGATGACAACAGTAATGGAGTATTGTGATGACAAGCGCCTAGCGCATTGTAATGACAAGGCCATGTAGCATTTTGCTGACAAAGGAATGGAGCATTGTGATGACAGGTGTCATGGAGCACTGTGGTGACAAGCGTCACAGAGCCTTGTGAAAACAAGTGTCATGGAACATTGGGATGACAAGGGCATGGATCATTGTGATGACAATGGTCATGGAGCATTGGGCTGAAAATGTTCATGGAGTATTGTGATGACAGGGGTCATGGAGCATTGTGATTACAGGGGTCTTGGAGCATTGTGATGACAAGAGTCCCGGATCATTGTGTTGTCAGGTGTCATGGAGTGTTGTGATGACAGTGGTCATGGAGCATTGTGATGATATTGGTCATGGAGCATTGTGATGAGAAGGTCATAGAGAATTGGGCTGAAAATGTTCATGGAGTATTGTGATGACAGGGGTCATGGAGCATTGTGATGACAAGGGAATGGAGCATGGTGATGACAAGGTCTTGGAGCATTGTGATGAGATGACCATGGAGACTGGTGATGACAAGTCTAATGGAGCATTCTTATGAAAAGGGGCATGGAGCATTGTGATTACGGGGTTCTTGAAGCATTCTGATGACAAGGGCATGGAGCATTGTGAGGCGAAGGCCATGGAACATTGTGATGACATGCGTCATGGAGCTTTGTGATGACAAGGGCATGGAGCATTGTGATTACATGGGTCTTGGAGCATTGTGCTGACAAGGGTGCTGGAGCCTTGTGATGACAAGGCCGTGGAACATTGTGATGGCAGGGGTCATGGAGCTTGTTATGACAGAGGTAATGGAGCATTGTGATGAGAAGTGCATTGAGCATTGGTCTGAAATATTTCATGGATTATTGTGATGAGAGTGGGCATGGCGCATTGTGATGACAAGGGCACGGTACACTGTGATACATGGGTCATGGAGGATTGTAATGACAAGGGCATGGAGCATTGTGATGAGAAGGGCATCGAGCATTGTGATGACAAGGGCATGGAGCAATGTGATGAGAGGGTTCATGGAGCATTGTGATGACAATGACATGGAGCACTGTGATGCCAAGGGTCATGGAGCTTTGTGATGACAAAGGTCATGCAGTATTGTGAAGATATGTGTCAGGGAGCATTGTGATGACATATGTAATGGCCCATTGTGATGACAATGTCATGTAGCATTGTGATGCCAAGTTTCATGGAGGATTCTGATGACAAAGGTAATGGAGCATTTTGAATGACAATGGCTTGGAGCATTGTGATGACAAGGGTCAGGGAGCATTGTTCTGACAAGTGCAGGGAGCATTGTGATGACAAGGGTCATGGAGCTTTCTGATGACAAGCTTGTGGAATATTTTGATGACAATGGCATGGAGCATTGGGATGAAAACGGCATGGGGCTTTGTGATGAAAAAGTCGTGTAGCCTTTTGGTGACAGGTTTCAAGGAGCATGCTGACGACAAGTGTCAGGGAGCATTGTGATGATAAGTGTATTGAGAATTGTGATGACAAAGGTCATGGAACATTGTGATGAAAAGGGCATGGAGTATTGTGATGACAGGCATCATGGAGCGTTGTGAGGACAAGTGTTATGGAACATTGTGATCACAAGGGTTTTGAGCATTGTGATGACAGAGGTCATGGATCATTTTGATTTCAAGGAGCATGGAGCATTGTGATGACAAGGGCATGAAGCAATGTGATCCCAAGGTTCATGGGAAATTGTGATGACAAGAGTAATGGAGTATTGTGATGACAAGCGCTTAGCGCATTGTAATGACAAGTCCATGTAGCATTTTGCTGACAAAGGAATGGAGCATTGTGATGACAGGTGTCATGGAGCACTGTGGTGACAAGCGTCACAGAGCCTTGTGAAAACAAGTGTCATGGAACATTGGGATGACAAGGGCATGGATCATTGTGATGACAATGGTCATGGAGCATTGGGCTGAAAATGTTCATGGAGTATTGTGATGACAGGGGTCATGGAGCATTGTGATTACAGGGGTCTTGGAGCATTGTGATGACAGGAGTCCCGGATCATTGTGTTGTCAGGTGTCATGGAGTGTTGTGATGACAGTGGTCATGGAGCATTGTTATGATATTGGTCATGGAGCATTGTGATGAGAAGGTCATAGAGAATTGGGCTGAAAATATTCATGGAGTATTGTGGTGACAGGGGTCATGGAGCATTGTGATGACAAGGGAATGGAGCATGGTGATGACAAGGTCTTGGAGCATTGTGAGGAGATGACCATGGAGACTTGTGATGACAAATCTAATGGAGCATTCTGATGAAAAAGGGAATAGAACATTGTGATTACTGGAGTCTTCGAGCATTGTGATGACAAGAGCATGGAGCATTGTGAGGAGAAGACCATGGAACATTCTGATGACATGCGTCATGGAGCTTTGTGATGACAAGGGCATGGAGCATTGTGATTACATGGATCTTGGAGCATTGTGATGACAAGGGTCATGGAGCCTTGTGATGACAAGGCCGTGGAATATTATGATGGCAGGTGTCATGGAGCATTGTTACGACAGAGGTAACGGAGCATTGTGATGAGCAGGGCATTGAGCATTGATCTGAAATGTTTCATGGATTACTGTGATGAGAGTGGGCATGGCGGTTTGTCATGAAAAGGGCACGGTACACTGTGATACATGGGTCATGGAGGATTGTAATGACAAGGTCATGGAGCATTGTGATGAGAATGGCATCGAGCATTGTGATGACAAGTGTCATGGAGCTTTGTGATGACAAGGACATGGAGCAATGTGATGAGAGGGTTCATGGAGCATTGTGATGACAATGACATGGAGCATTGTGATGCCAAGGGTCATGGAGCTTTGTGATGACAAAGGTCATGGAGCATTTTGATGACAAGTGTGTGGTGCATTGTGATGAGAAGGGCAGGGAGCATTTTGATGACAGGGTCATGCAGCAATTTGATGAAAATTGTAATGGAACATTTTGATGCCAGGTGTTATAGAACATTGTGATGCCAGGGGTCATGGAGCTTTGGGATGAAAAGGGTCATGGAGCATTTTGATGACAGGGGTTATGGAACATTGTGATTTCAGGGGTCATGGAACATTGTGCTGATAAGGGGATGTAGCATTGTGATGACAGGGGTCATGGAACATTGTGATAACAGGGGTGAGGGAGGATTGTGATGACTAGTGATGGAACATTGTGATATCTCATGTGAGAGAGTATTTGGATGAGTAGTGCATGGAGCATTGTGATTACAAGTTTTATGGAGCATAGCGATGACAAGGTTGTGGATCATTGTGGTGAAAAGCACATGGCACAATTTGATGACAAGGGTCATGGAGCAATGTTCTGACAAAGGCATGGAGCATTGTGATGACAAGGGTCACGGAGCATTGTGGTTACAAAGGTCACAGAGCCTTGTGATGACGCGGGCATGGATTGTTGTGATGACAAACGTTATGAAGCATTGTGATGACTGTAGTCACGGAGCATTGTGATGACAGGGATCATGGAGCATTGTGATGACAATGGCATGGAGCATTGTGATGCCAAGTGTCATGGAGGATTCTGATGACAAAGGTAATGGAGCATTGTGGTGACAATGGTTTGGAGCATTGTGATGACAAGGATCAGGGAGCATTGTGCTGACAAGTGCATGGAGCATTGTGATGACAAGGACATGGATCATTGTGATGACAAGGGTCATGGAGCATTGGGCTAAAAATGTGCATGGAGTATTGTGATGACAGGGGTCATGGAGCATTGTGATGACAAGGGAATGGAGCATGTTAATGACAAGGTCTTGGAGCATTGTGATGAGATGACCATGGAGACTTGTGATGACAAGTCTAATGGAGCATTCTTATGAAAAGGGGCATGGAGCATTGTGATTACGGGGTCCTTGAAGCATTGTGATGACAAGGGCATGGAGCATTGTGAGGCGAAGGCCATGGAACATTGTGATGACATGCGTCATGGAGGTTTATGATGACAAGGGCATGGAGCATTGTGATTACATGGGTCTTGGAGCATTGTGCTGACAAGGGTGCTGGAGCCTTGTGATGACAAGGCCGTGGAACATTGTGATGGCAGGGGTCATGGAGCTTGTTATGACAGAGGTAATGGAGCATTGAGATGAGAAGTGCATTGAGCATTGGTCTGAAATATTTCATGGATTATTGTGATGAGAGTGGGCATGGCGCATTGTGATGACAAGGGCATGGTACACTGTGATACATGGGTCATGGGGGATTGTAATGACAAGGGCATGGATCATTGTGATGAGAAGGGCATCGAGCATTGTGATGACAAGTGCCATGGAGCTTTGTGATGACAAGGGCATGGAGCAATGTGATGAGAGGGTTCATGGAGCATTGTGATGACAATGACATGGAGCACTGTGATGCCAAGGATCATGGAGCTTTGTGATGACAAAGGTCATGCAGTATTGTGAAGATAGGTGTCAGGGAGCATTGTGATGACATATGTAATGGCCCATTGTGATGACAATGTCATGGAGCATTGTGATGCCAAGTGTCATTGAGGATTCTGATGACAAAGGTAATGGAGCATTTTGAATGACAATGGCTTGGAGCATTGTGATGACCAGGGTCAGGGAGCATTGTTCTGACAAGTGCAGGGAGCATTGTGATGACAAGGGTCATGGAGCTTTCTGATGACAAGCTTGTGGAATATTTTGATGACAATGGCATGGAGCATTTGGATGAAAACGGCATGGGGCTTTGTGATGAAAAAGGCGTGTAGCCTTTTGGTGACAGGTTTCAAGGAGCATGCTGACGACAAGTGTCAGGGAGCATTGTGATGATAAGTGTATTGAGAATTGTGATGACAAAGGTCATGGAACATTGTGATGTAAAGGGCATGGAGTATTGTGATGACAGGCATCATGGAGCGTTGTGAGGACAAGTGTTATGGAACATTGTGATCACAAGGGTTTTGAGCATTGTGATGACAGAGGTCATGGATCATTTTGATTTCAAGGAGCATGGAGCATTGTGATGACAAGGGCATGAAGCAATGTGATCCCAAGGTTCATGGGAAATTGTGATGACAACAGTAATGGAGTATTGTGATGACAAGCGCCTAGCGCATTGTAATGACAAGGCCATGTAGCATTTTGCTGACAAAGGAATGGAGCATTGTGATGACACGTGTCATGGAGCACTGTGGTGACAAGCGTCACAGAGCCTTGTGAAAACAAGTGTCATGGAACATTGGGATGACAAGGGCATGGATCATTGTGATGACAATGGTCATGGAGCATTGGGCTGAAAATGTTCATGGAGTATTGTGATGACAGGGGTCATGGAGCATTGTGATTACAGGGGTCTTGGAGTATTTTGATGACAAGAGTCCCGGATCATTGTGTTGTCAGGTGTCATGGAATGTTGTGATGACAGTGGTCATGGAGCATTGTGATGATATTGGTCATGGAGCATTGTGATGAGAAGGTCATAGAGAATTGGGCTGAAAATATTCATGGAGTATTGTGGTGACAGTGGTCATGGAGCATTGTGATGACAAGGGAATGGAGCATGGTGATGACAAGGTCTTGGAGCATTGTGAGGAGATGACCATGGAGACTTGTGATGACAAATCTAATGGAGCATTCTGATGAAAAAGGGAATGGAACATTGTGATTACTGGAGTCTTCGAGCATTGTGATGACAAGAGCATGGAGCATTGTGAGGAGAAGACCATGGAACATTCTGATGACATGCGTCATGGAGCTTTGTGATGACAAGGGCATGGAGCATTGTGATTACATGGATCTTGGAGCATTGTGATGACAAGAGTCATGGAGCCTTGTGATGACAAGGCCGTGGAATATTATGATGGCAGGTGTCATGGAGCATTGTTACGACAGAGGTAACGGAGCATTGTGATGAGAAGGGCATTGAGCATTGATCTGAAATGTTTCATGGATTACTGTGATGAGAGTGGGCATGGCGGTTTGTCATGACAAGGGCACGGTACACTGTGATACATGGGTCATGGAGGATTGTAATGACAAGGTCATGGAGCATTGTGATGAGAATGGCATCGAGCATTGTGATGACAAGTGTCATGGAGCTTTGTGATGACAAGGACATGGAGCAATGTGATGAGAGGGTTCATGGAGCATTGTGATGACAATGACATGGAGCATTGTGATGCCAAGGGTCATGGAGCTTTGTGATGACAAAGGTCATGGAGCATTTTGATGACAAGTGTGTGGTGCATTGTGATGAGAAGGGCAGGGAGCATTTTGATGACAGGGTCATGCAGCAATTTGATGAAAAGTGTAATGGAACATTTTGATGCCAGGGGTTATAGAACATTGTGATGCCAGGGGTCATGGAGCTTTGGGATGAAAAGGGTCATGGAGCATTTTGATGACAGGGGTTATGGAACATTGTGATGTCAGGGGTCATGGAACATTGTGCTGATAAGGGGATGTAGCATTGTGATGACAGGGGTCATGGAACAATGTGATAACAGGGGTGAGGGAGGATTGTGATGACTAGTGATGGAACATTGTGATATCTCATGTGAGAGAGTATTTGGATGAGAAGTGCATGGAGCATTGTGATTACAAGGTTTATGGAGCATAGCAATGACAAGGTTGTGGATCATTGTGGTGAAAAGCGCATGGCACAATTTGATGACAAGGGTCATGGAGCAATGTTCTGACAAAGGCATGGAGCATTGTGATGACAAGGGTCACGGAGCATTGTGGTTACAAAGGTCACAGAGCCTTGTGATGACGCGGGCATGGATTGTTGTGATGACAAACGTTATGAAGCATTGTGATGACTGTAGTCACGGAGCATTGTGATGACAGGGGTCATGGAGCATTGTGATGACAATGGCATGGAGCATTGTGATGCCAAGTGTCATGGAGGATTCTGATGACAAAGGTAATGGAGCATTGTGGTGACAATGGTTTGGAGCATTGTGATGACAAGGATCAGGGAGCATTGTGCTGACAAGTGCATGGAGCATTGTGATGACAAGGACATGGATCATTGTGATGACAAGGGTCATGGAGCATTGGGCTAAAAATGTGCATGGAGTATTGTGATGACAGGGGTCATGGAGCATTGTGATGACAAGGGAATGGAGCATGTTGATGACAAGGTCTTGGAGCATTGTGATGAGATGACCATGGAGACTTGTGATGACAAGTCTAATGGAGCATTCTTATGAAAAGGGGCATGGAGCATTGTGATTACGGGGTTCTTGAAGCATTGTGATGTCAAGGGCATGGAGCATTGTGAGGCGAAGGCCATGGAACATTGTGATGACATGCGTCATGGAGCTTTATGATGACAAGGGCATGGAGCATTGTGATTACATGGGTCTTGGAGCATTGTGCTGACAAGGGTGCTGGAGCCTTGTGATGACAAGGCCGTGGAACATTGTGATGGCAGGGGTCATGGAGCTTGTTATGACACAGGTAATGGAGCATTGTGATGAGAAGTGCATTGAGCATTGGTCTGAAATATTTCATGGATTATTGTGATGAGAGTGGGCATGGCGCATTGTGATGACAAGGGCAGGGTACACTGTGATACATGGGTCATGGAGGATTGTAATGACAAGGGCATGGAGCATTGTGATGAGAAGGGCATCGAACATTGTGATGACAAGTGCCATGGAACTTTGTGATGACAAGGGCATGGAGCAATGTGATGAGAGGGTTCATGGAGCATTGTGATGACAATGGCATGGAGCATTGTGATGCCAATGGTCATGGAGCTTTGTGATGACAAAGGTCATGCAGTATTGTGAAGATAGGTGTCAGGGAGCATTGTGATGACATATGTAATGGCACATTGTGATGACAATGTCATGGAGCATTGTGATGCCAAGTGTCATGGAGGATTCTGATGACAAAGGTAATGGAGCATTTTGAATGACAATGGCTTGGAGCATTGTGATGACAAGGGTCAGGGAGCATTGTGATGACAAAGGTCATGCAGTATTGTGAAGATAGGTGTCAGGGAGCATTGTGATGACATATGTAATGGCCCATTGTGATGACAAAGTCATGGAGCATTGTGATGCCAAGTGTCATGGAGGATTCTGATGAAAAAGGTAATGGAGCATTGTGAATGACAATGGCTTGGAGCATTGTGATGACAAGGGTCAGGGAGCATTGTTCTGACAAGTGCAGGGAGCATTGTGATGACAAGGGTCATGGAGCTTTCTGATGACAAGCTTGTGGAATATTTTGATGACAATGGCATGGAGCATTGGAATGAAAACGGCATGGGGCTTTGTGATGACAAGGACATGGAGCAGTGTGATGAGAGGGTTCATGGAGCATTGTGATGACAATGACATGGAGCATTGTGATGCCAAGGGTCATGGAGCTTTGTAATGACAAAGGTCATGGAGCATTTTGATGACAAGGGTGTGGTGCATTGTGATGAGAACGGCAGGGAGCATTGTGATGACCAGGTAATGCAGTATTGTAAAGAGAGGTGTCAGGGAGCATTGTGATGACATATGTAATGGCCCATTGTGATGACAATGGCATGGAGCATTGTGATGCAAACTTCCATTGAGGATTCTGATCACAAAGGTAATGGAGCATTGTGATGACAATGGCTTGGAGCATTGTGATGACAAGTGTCAGGGAGCATTGTGCTGACAAGTGCATGGAGAATTGTGATGACAAGGGTCATGGAGCATTCTGATGACAAGCTTGTGGAGTATTTTGATGACAATGGCATGGAGCATTGGGATGAAAAAGGCATGGAGCCTTTTCGTGACAGGGTTCAAGGAGCATGCTGACGACAAGTGTCAGGGAGCATTGTGATGACAAGTGTATTGAGAATTGTGATGACAAAGGTCATGGAACATTGTGATGAAAAGCGCATGGAGTATTGTGATGACAGGCATCATGGAGCGTTGTGAGGACAAGTGTTATGGAACATTGTGATCACAAGGGTTTGGAGCATTGTGATGACAGAGGTCATGGATCATTTTGATTTCAAGGAGCATGGAGCATTGTGATGACAAGGGCATGAAGCAATGTGATCCCAAGGTTCATGGGAAATTGTGATGACAACAGTAATGGAGTATTGTGATGACAAGCGCCTAGCGCATTGTAATGACAAGGCCATGTAGCATTTTGCTGACAAAGGAAAGGAGCATTGTGATGACAGGTGTCATGGAGCACTGTTGTGACAAGCGTCACAGAGCCTTGTGAAAACAAGTGTCATGGAACATTGGGATGACAAGGGCATGGATCATTGTGATGACAATGGTCATGGAGCATTGGGCTGAAAATGTTCATGGAGTATTGTGATGACAGGGGTCATGGAGCATTGTGATTACAGGGGTCTTGGAGCATTGTGATGACAAGAGTCCCGGATCTTTGTGTTGTCAGGTGTCATGGAGTGTTGTGATGACAGTGGTCATGGAGCATTGTGATGATATTGGTCATGGAGCATTGTGATGAGAAGGTCATAGAGAATTGGGCTGAAAATGTTAATGGAGTATTGTGATGACAGGGGTCATGGAGCATTGTGATGACAAGGGAATGGAGCATGGTGATGACAAGGTCTTGGAGCATTGTGAGGAGATGACCATGGAGACTTGTGATGACAAATCTAATGGAGCATTCTGATGAAAAAGGGAATAGAACATTGTGATTACTGGAGTCTTCGAGCATTGTGATGACAAGGGCATGGAGCATTGTGAGGAGAAGACCATGGAACATTCTGATGACATGCGTCATGGAGCTTTGTGATGACAAGTGCATGGAGCATTGTGATTACATGGATCTTGGAGCATTGTGATGACAAGGGTCATGGAGCCTTGTGATGACAAGGCCGTGGAATATTATGATGGCAGGTGTCATGGAGCATTGTTACGACAGAGGTAACGGAGCATTGTGATGAGAAGGGCATTGAGCATTGATCTGAAATGTTTCATGGATTACTGTGATGAGAGTGGGCATGGCGGTTTGTCATGACAAGGGCACGGTACACTGTGATACATGGGTCATGGAGGATTGTAATGACAAGGTCATGGAGCATTGTGATGAGAATGGCATCGAGCATTGTGATGACAAGTGTCATGGAGCTTTGTGATGACAAGGACATGGAGCAATGTGATGAGAGGGTTCATGGAGCATTGTGATGACAATGACATGGAGCATTGTGATGCCAAGGGTCATGGAGCTTTGTGATGACAGAGGTCATGGAGCATTTTGATGACAAGTGTGTGGTGCATTGTGATGAGAAAGGCAGGGAGCATTTTGATGACAGGGTCATGCAGCAATTTGATGAAAAGTGTAAAGGAACATTTTGATGCCAGGGGTTATAGAACATTGTGATGCCAGGGGTCATGGAGCTTTGGGATGAAAAGGGTCATGGAGCATTTTGATGACAGGGGTTATGGAACATTGTGATGTCAGGGGTCATGGAACATTGTGCTGATAAGGGGATGTAGCATTGTGATGACAGGGGTCATGGAACATTGTGATAACAGGTGTGAGGGAGGAATGTGATGACTAGTGATGGAACATTGTGATATCTCATGTGAAAGAGTATTTGGATGAGAAGTGCTTGGAGCATTGTGATTACAAGGTTTATAGAGCATAGCGATGACAAGGTTGTGGATCATTGTGGTGAAATGCGCATGGCACAATTTGATGACAAGGGTCATGGAGCAATGTTCTGACAAAGGCATGGAGCATTGTGATGACAAGGGTCACGGAGCATTGTGGTTACAAAGGTCACAGAGCCTTGTGATGACGCGGGCATGGATTGTTGTGATGACAAACGTTATGAAGCATTGTGATGACTGTAGTCACGGAGCATTGTGATGACAGGGGTCATGGAGCATTGCGATGACAATGGCATGGAGCATTGTGATGCCAAGTGTCATGGAGGATTCTGATGACAAAGGTAATGGAGCATTGTGGTGACAATGGTTTGGAGCATTGTGATGACAAGGATCAGGGAGCATTGTGCTGACAAGTGCATGGAGCATTGTGATGACAAGGGCATGGATCATTGTGATGACAAGGGTCATGGAGCATTGGGCTAAAAATATGCATGGAGTATTGTGATGACAGGGGTCATGGAGCATTGTGATGACAAGGGAATGGAGCATGTTGATGACAAGGTCTTGGAGCATTGTGATGAGATGACCATGGATACTTGTGATGACAAGTCTAATGGAGCATTCTTATGAAAAGGGGCATGGAGCATTGTGATTACAGGGGTCTTGAAGCATTGTGATGACAAGGGCATGGAGCATTGTGAGGCGAAGGCCATGGAACATTGTGATGACATGCGTCATGGAGCTTTGTGATGACAAGGGCATGGAGCATTGTGATTACATGGGTCTTGGAGCATTGTGCTGACAAGGGTGCTGGAGCCTTGTGATGACAAGGCCGTGGAACATTGTGATGGCAGGGGTCATGGAGCTTGTTATGACAGAGGTAATGGAGCATTGTGATGAGAAGTGCATTGAGCATTGGTCTGAAATATTTCATGGATTATTGTGATGAGAGTGGGCATGGCGCATTGTGATGACAAGGGCACGGTACACTGTGATACATGGGTCATGGAGGATTGTAATGACAAGGGCATGGAGCATTGTGATGAGAAGGGCATCGAGCATTGTGATGACAAGTGCCATGGAGCTTTGTGATGACAAGGGCATTGAGCAATGTGATGAGAGGGTTCATGGAGCATTGTGATGACAATGACATGGAGCATTGTGATGCCAAGGGTCATGGAGCTTTGTGATGACAAAGGTCATGCAGTATTGTGAAGATAGGTGTCAGGGAGCATTGTGATGACATATGTAATGGCCCATTGTGATGACAATGTCATGGAGCATTGTGATGCCAAGGGTCATGGAGCTTTGTGATGACAAATGTCATGGAGCATTTTGATGGCAATGGCATTGTGCATTGTGATGAGAAGGTCAGGGAGCATTTTGATGACAGGGTCATGCAGCAATTTGATGAAAAGTGTAATGCAACATTTTGATGCCAGGGGTTATAGAACATTGTGATGCCAGCGGTCATGGAGCTTTGGGATGAAAAGGGTCATGGAGCATTTTGATGACAGGGGTTATGGAACATTGTGATGTCAGGGGTCATGGAACATTGTGCTGATAAGGGGATGTAGCATTGTGATGACAGGGGTCATGGAACATTGTGATAACAGGGGTGAGGGAGGATTGTGATGACTAGTGATGGAACATTGTGATATCTCATGTGAGACAGAATTTGGATGAGAAGTGCATGGAGCATTGTGATTACAAGGTTTATGGAGCATAGCGATGACAAGGTTGTGGATCATTGTGGTGAAAAGCGCATGGCACAATTTGATGACAAGGGTCATGGAGCATTGTTCTGACAAAGGCATGGAGCATTGTGATGACAAGGGTCACGGAGCATTGTGATGAAAAGTTCATGGAGCATTGTGGTTACAAAGGTCACAGAGCCTTGTGATGACGCGGGCATGGATTGTTGTGATGACAAACGTTATGAAGCATTGTGATGACTGTAGTCACGGAGCATTGTGATGACAGGGGTCATGGAGCATTGTGATGACAATGGCATGGAGCATTGTGATGCCAAGTGTCATGGAGGATTCTGATGACAAAGGTAATGGAGCATTGTGGTGACAATGGTTTGGAGCATTGTGATGACAAGGATCAGGGAGCATTGTGCTGACAAGTGCATGGAGCATTGTGATGACAAGGGCATGGATCATTGTGATGACAAGGGTCATGGAGCATTGGGCTAAAAATATGCATGGAGTATTGTGATGACAGGGGTCATGGAGCATTGTGATGACAAGGGAATGGAGCATGTTGATGACAAGGTCTTGGAGCATTGTGATGAGATGACCATGGATACTTGTGATGACAAGTCTAATGGAGCATTCTTATGAAAAGGGGCATGGAGCATTGTGATTACGGGGGTCTTGAAGCATTGTGATGACAAGGGCATGGAGCATTGTGAGGCGAAGGCCATGGAACATTGTGATGACATGCGTCATGGAGCTTTGTGATGACAAGGGCATGGAGCATTGTGATTACATGGGTCTTGGAGCATTGTGCTGACAAGGGTGCTGGAGCCTTGTGATGACAAGGCCGTGGAACATTGTGATGGCAGGGGTCATGGAGCTTGTTATGACAGAGGTAATGGAGCATTGTGATGAGAAGTGCATTGAGCATTGGTCTGAAATATTTCATGGATTATTGTGATGAGAGTGGGCATGGCGCATTGTGATGACTAGGGCACGGTACACTGTGATACATGGGTCATGGAGGATTGTAATGACAAGGGCATGGAGCATTGTGATGAGAAGGGCATCGAGCATTGTGATGACAAGTGCCATGGAGCTTTGTGATGACAAGGGCATGGAGCAATGTGATGAGAGGGTTCATGGAGCATTGTGATGACAATGACATGGAGCATTGTGATGCCAAGGGTCATGGAGCTTTGTGATGACAAAGGTCATGCAGTATTGTGAAGATAGGTGTCAGGGAGCATTGTGATGACATATGTAATGGCCCATTGTGATGACAATGTCATGGAGCATTGTGATGCCAAGGGTCATGGAGCTTTGTGATGACAAAGGTCATGGAGCATTTTGATGGCAAGGGCGTTGTGCATTGTGATGAGAAGGTCAGGGAGCATTTTGATGACAGGGTCATGCAGCAATTTGATGAAAAGTGTAATGGAACATTTTGATGCCAGGGGTTATAGAACATTGTGATGCCAGCGGTCATGGAGCTTTGGGATGAAAAGGGTCATGGAGCATTTTGATGACAGGGGTTATGGAACATTGTGATGTCAGGGGTCATGGAACATTGTGCTGATAAGGGGATGTAGCATTGTGATGACAGGGGTCATGGAACATTGTGATAACAGGGGTGAGGGAGGATTGTGATGACTAGTGATGGAACATTGTGATATCTCATGTGAGACAGTATTTGGATGAGAAGTGCATGGAGCATTGTGATTACAAGGTTTATGGAGCATAGCGATGACAAGGTTGTGGATCATTGTGGTGAAAAGCGCATGGCACAATTTGATGACAAGGGTCATGGAGCATTGTTCTGACAAAGGCATGGAGCATTGTGATGACAAGGGTCACGGAGCATTGTGATGAAAAGTTCATGGAGCATTGTGGTTACAAAGGTCACAGAGCCTTGTGATGACGCGGGCATGGATTGTTGTGATGACAAACGTTATGAAGCATTGTGATGACTGTAGTCACGGAGCATTGTGATGACAGGGGTCATGGAGCATTGTGATGACAATGGCATGGAACATTGTGATGCCAAGTGTCATGGAGGATTCTGATGACAAAGGTAATGGAGCATTGTGGTGACAATGGTTTGGAGCATTGTGATGACAAGGATCAGGGAGCATTGTGCTGACAAGTGCATGGAGCATTGTGATGACAAGGGCATGGATCATTGTGATGACAAGGGTCATGGAGCATTGGGCTAAAAATGTGCATGGAGTATTGTGATGACAGGGGTCATGGAGCATTGTGATGACAAGGGAATGGAGCATGTTGATGACAAGGTCTTGGAGCATTGTGATGAGATGACCATGGAGACTTGTGATGACAAGTCTAATGGAGCATTCTTATGAAAAGGGGCATGGAGCATTGTGATTACGGGGGTCTTGAAGCATTGTGATGACAAGGGCATGGAGCATTGTGAGGCGAAGGCCATGGAACATTGTGATGACATGCGTCATGGAGCTTTGTGATGACAAGGGCATGGAGCATTGTGATTACATGGGTCTTGGAGCATTGTGCTGACAAGGGTGCTGGAGCCTTGTGATGACAAGGCCGTGGAACATTGTGATGGCAGGGGTCATGGAGCTTGTTATGACAGAGGTAATGGAGCATTGTGATGAGAAGTGCATTGAGCATTGGTCTGAAATATTTCATGGATTATTGTGATGAGAGTGGGCATGGCGCATTGTGATGACAAGGGCACGGTACACTGTGATACATGGGTCATGGAGGATTGTAATGACAAGGGCATGGAGCATTGTGATGAGAAGGGCATCGAGCATTGTGATGACAAGTGCCATGGAGCTTTGTGATGACAAGGGCATGGAGCAATGCGATGAGAGGGTTCATGGAGCATTGTGATGACAATGACATGGAGCATTGTGATGCCAAGGGTCATGGAGCTTTGTGATGACAAAGGTCATGGAGCATTTTGATGACAAGGGTGTGGTGCATTGTGATGAGAACGGCAGGGAGCATTGTGATGACCAGGTAATGCAGTATTGTAAAGAGAGGTGTCAGGGAGCATTGTGATGACATATGTAATGGCCCATTGTGATGACAATGGCATGGAGCATTGTGATGCAAACTTCCATTGAGGATTCTGATCACAAAGGTAATGGAGCATTGTGATGACAATGGCTTGGAGCATTGTGATGACAAGGGTCAGGGAGCATTGTGCTGACAAGTGCATGGAGAATTGTGATGACAAGGGTCATGGAGCATTCTGATGACAAGCTTGTGGAGTATTTTGATGACAATGGCATGGAGCATTGGGATGAAAAGGGCATGGGGCTTTGTGATGCAAAAGGCATGGAGCCTTTTCGTGACAGGGTTCAAGGAGCATTCTGACGACAAGTGTCAGGGAGCATTGTGATGACAAGTGTATTGAGAATTGTGATTACAAAGTTCATGGAGCATTGTGATGAAAAGGGCATGGATTATTGTGATGACAGGCATCATGGAGCGTTGTGAGGACAAGTGTTATGGAACATTGTGATCACAAGGGTTTGGAGCATTGTGATGACAGAGGTCATGGATCATTTTGATTTCAAGGAGCATGGAGCATTGTGATGACAAGGGCATGAAGCAATGTGATCCCAAAGTTCATGGAGGATTGTGATGACAATGGAAATGGAGTATTGTGATGACAAGTGCATAGAGCATTGTAATGACAAGGTCATGTAGCATTTTGCTGACAAAGGCATGGAGCATTGTGATGACAGGTGTCATGGAGCACTGTGATGACAAGCGTCATGGTGCATTGTGAATACATGGGTCATGGAACATTGGGATAACATGGGCATGGATCATTGTGATGACAAGTGTCATGGAGCATTGGGCTGAAAATGTTCATGGAGTATTGTGATGACAGGGGTCATGGAGCATTGTGATTACAGGGGTCTTGGAGCATTGTGATGACGTGTCCTGGATCATTGTGTTGTCAGGTGTCATGGAGTGTTGTGATGACAGTGGTCATGGAGCACTGTGATGATACTGGTCATGGAGCATTGTGATGAGAAGGTCATAGAGAATTGGGCTGAAAATGTTCATGGAGTATTGTGATGACAGGGGTCATGGAGCATTGTGATGACAAGGGAATGGAGCATGGTGATGACAAGGTCTTGGAGCATTGTGAGGAGATGACCATGGAGACTTGTGATGACAAATCTAATGGAGCATTCTGATGAAAAAGGGAATGGAACATTGTGATTACTGGAGTCTTCGAGCATTGTGATGACAAGGGCATGGAGCATTGTGAGGAGAAGACCATGGAACATTCTGATGACATGCGTCATGGAGCTTTGTGATGACAAGTGCATGGAGCATTGTGATTACATGGATCTTGGAGCATTGTGATGACAAGGGTCATGGAGCCTTGTGATGACAAGGCCGTGGAATATTATGATGGCAGGTGTCATGGAGCATTGTTACGACAGAGGTAACGGAGCATTGTGATGAGAAGGGCATTGAGCATTGATCTGAAATGTTTCATGGATTACTGTGATGAGAGTGGGCATGGCGGTTTGTCATGACAAGGGCACGGTACACTGTGATACATGGGTCATGGAGGATTGTAATGACAAGGTCATGGAGCATTGTGATGAGAATGGCATCGAGCATTGTGATGACAAGTGTCATGGAGCTTTGTAATGACAAGGACATGGAGCAATGTGATGAGAGGGTTCATGGAGCATTGTGATGACAATGACATGGAGCATTGTGATGCCAAGGGTCATGGAGCTTTGTGATGACAAAGGTCATGGAGCATTTTGATGACAAGTGTGTGGTGCACTGTGATTAGAAGGGCAGGGAGCATTTTGATGACAGGGTCATGCAGCAATTTGATGAAAAGTGTAATGGAACATTTTGATGCCAGGGGTTATAGAACATTGTGATGTCAGGGGTCATGGAGCTTTGGGATGAAAAGGGTCATGGAGCATTTTGATGACAGGGGTTATGGAACATTGTGATGTCAGGGGTCATGGAATATTGTGCTGATAAGGGGATGTAGCATTGTGATGACAGGGGTCATGGAACAATGTGATAACAGGGGTGAGGGAGGAATGTGATGACTAGTGATGGAACATTGTGATATCTCATGTGAAAGAGTATTTGGATGAGAAGTGCATGGAGCATTGTGATTACAAGGTTTATGGAGCATAGCGATGACAAGGTTGTGGATCATTGTGGTGAAAAGCGCATGGCACAATTTGATGACAAGGGTCATGGAGCAATGTTCTGACAAAGGCATGGAGCATTGTGATGACAAGGGTCAAGGAGCATTGTGGTTACAAAGGTCACAGAGCCTTGTGATGACGCGGGCATGGATTGTTGTGATGACAAACGTTATGAAGCATTGTGATGACTGTAGTCACGGAGCATTGTGATGACAGGGGTCATGGAGCATTGTGATGACAATGGCATGGAGCATTGTGATGCCAAGTGTCATGGAGGATTCTGATGACAAAGGTAATGGAGCATTGTGGTGACAATGGTTTGGAGCATTGTGATGACAAGGATCAGGGAGCATGGTGCTGACAAGTGCATGGAGCATTGTGATGACAAGGGCATGGATCATTGTGATGACAAGGGTCATGGAGCATTGGGCTAAAAATATACATGGAGTATTGTGATGACAGGGGTCATGGAGCATTGTGATGACAAGGGAATGGAGCATGTTGATGACAAGGTCTTGGAGCATTGTGATGAGATGACCATGGAGACTTGTGATGACAAGTCTAATGGAGCATTCTTATGAAAAGGGGCATGGAGCATTGTGATTACGGGGGTCTTGAAGCATTGTGATGACAAGGGCATGGAGCATTGTGAGGCGAAGGCCATGGAACATTGTGATGACATGCGTCATGGAGCTTTGTGATGACAAGGGCATGGAGCATTGTGATTACATGGGTCTTGGAGCATTGTGCTGACAAGGGTGCTGGAGCCTTGTGATGACAAGGCCGTGGAACATTGTGATGGCAGGGGTCATGGAGCTTGTTATGACAGAGGTAATGGAGCATTGTGATGAGAAGTGCATTGAGCATTGGTCTGAAATATTTCATGGATTATTGTGATGAGAGTGGGCATGGCGCATTGTGATGACAAGGGCACGGTACACTGTGATACATGGGTCATGGAGGATTGTAATGACAAGGGCATGGAGCATTGTGATGAGAAGGGCATCGAGCATTGTGATGACAAGTGCCATGGAGCTTTGTGATGACAAGGGCATGGAGCAATGTGATGAGAGGGTTCATGGAGCATTGTGATGACAATGACATGGAGCATTGTGATGCCAAGGGTCATGGAGCTTTGTGATGACAAAGGTCATGCAGTATTGTGAAGATAGGTGTCAGGGAGCATTGTGATGACATATGTAATGGCCCATTGTGATGACAATGTCATGGAGCATTGTGATGCCAAGGGTCATGGAGCTTTGTGATGACAAAGGTCATGGAGCATTTTGATGGCAATGGCGTTGTGCATTGTGATGAGAAGGTCAGGGAGCATTTTGATGACAGGGTCATGCAGCAATTTGATGAAAAGTGTAATGGAACATTTTGATGCCAGGGGTTATAGAACATTGTGATGCCAGCGGTCATGGAGCTTTGGGATGAAAAGGGTCATGGAGCATTTTGATGACAGGGGTTATGGAACATTGTGATGTCAGGGGTCATGGAACATTGTGCTGATAAGGGGATGTAGCATTGTGATGACAGGGGTCATGGAACATTGTGATAACAGGGGTGAGGGAGGATTGTGATGACTAGTGATGGAACATTGTGATATCTCATGTGAGAGAGTATTTGGATGAGAAGTGCATGGAGCATTGTGATTACAAGGTTTATGGAGCATAGCGATGACAAGGTTGTGGATCATTGTGGTGAAAAGCGCATGGCACAATTTGATGACAAGGGTCATGGAGCATTGTTCTGACAAAGGCATGGAGCATTGTGATGACAAGGGTCACGGAGCATTGTGATGAAAAGTTCATGGAGCATTGTGGTTACAAAGGTCACAGAGCCTTGTGATGACGCGGGCATGGATTGTTGTGATGACAAACGTTATGAAGCATTGTGATGACTGTAGTCACGGAGCATTGTGATGACAGGGGTCATGGAGCATTGTGATGACAATGGCATGGAGCATTGTGATGCCAAGTGTCATGGAGGATTCTGATGACAAAGGTAATGGAGCATTGTGGTGACAATGGTTTGGAGCATTGTGATGACAAGGATCAGGGAGCATTGTGCTGACAAGTGCATGGAGCATTGTGATGACAAGGGCATGGATCATTGTGATGACAAGGCTCATGGAGCATTGGGCTAAAAATATGCATGGAGTATTGTGATGACAGGGGTCATGGAGCATTGTGATGACAAGGGAATGGAGCATGTTGATGACAAGGTCTTGGAGCATTGTGATGAGATGACCATGGAGACTTGTGATGACAAGTCTAATGGAGCATTCTTATGAAAAGGGGCATGGAGCATTGTGATTACGGGGGTCTTGAAGCATTGTGATGACAAGGGCATGGAGCATTGTGAGGCGAAGGCCATGGAACATTGTGATGACATGCGTCATGGAGCTTTGTGATGACAAGGGCATGGAGCATTGTGATTACATGGGTCTTGGAGCATTGTGCTGACAAGGGTGCTGGAGCCTTGTGATGACAAGGCCGTGGAACATTGTGATGGCAGGGGTCATGGAGCTTGTTATGACAGAGGTAATGGAGCATTGTGATGAGAAGTGCATTGAGCATTGGTCTGAAATATTTCATGGATTATTGTGATGAGAGTGGGCATGGCGCATTGTGATGACAAGGGCACGGTACACTGTGATACATGGGTCATGGAGGATTGTAATGACAAGGGCATGGAGCATTGTGATGAGAAGGGCATCGAGCATTGTGATGACAAGTGCCATGGAGCTTTGTGATGACAAGGGCATGGAGCAATGTGATGAGAGGGTTCATGGAGCATTGTGATGACAATGACATGGAGCATTGTGATGCCAAGGGTCATGGAGCTTTGTGATGACAAAGGTCATGGAGCACTTTGATGACAAGGGTGTGGTGCATTGTGATGAGAACGGCAGGGAGCATTGTGATGACCAGGTAATGCAGTATTGTAAAGAGAGGTGTCAGGGAGCATTGTGATGACATATGTAATGGCCCGTTGTGATGACAATGGCATGGAGCATTGTGATGCAAACTTCCATTGAGGATTCTGATCACAAAGGTAATGGAGCATTGTGATGACAATGGCTTGAAGCATTGTGATGACAAGGGTCAGGGAGCATTGTGCTGACAAGTGCATGGAGAATTGTGATGACAAGGGTCATGGTGCATTCTGATGACAAGCTTGTGGAGTATTTTGATGACAATGGCATGGAGCATTGGGATGAAAAGGGCATGGGGCTTTGTGATGCAAAAGGCATGGAGCCTTTTCGTGACAGGGTTCAAGGAGCATTCTGACGACAAGTGTCAGGGAGCATTGTGATGACAAGTGTATTGAGAATTGTGATTACAGAGTTCATGGAGCATTGTGATGAAAAGGGCATGGATTATTGTGATGACAGGCATCATGGAGCGTTGTGAGGACAAGTGTTATGGAACATTGTGATCACAAGGGTTTGGAGCATTGTGATGACAGAGGTCATGGATCATTTTGATTTCAAGGAGCATGGAGCATTGTGATGACAAGGGCATGAAGCAATGTGATCCCAAAGTTCATGGAGGATTGTGATGACAATGGAAATGGAGTATTGTGATGACAAGTGCATAGAGCATTGTAATGACAAGGTCATGTAGCATTTTGCTGACAAAGGCATGGAGCATTGTGATGACAGGTGTCATGGAGCACTGTGATGACAAGCGTCATGGTGCATTGTGAATACATGGGTCATGGAACATTGGGATAACATGGGCATGGATCATTGTGATGACAAGGGTCATGGAGCATTGGGCTGAAAATGTTCATGGAGTATTGTGATGACAGGGGTCATGGAGCATTGTGATTACAGGGGTCTTGGAGCATTGTGATGACGTGTCCCGGATCATTGTGTTGTCAGGTGTCATGGAGTGTTGTGATGACAGTGGTCATGGAGCACTGTGATGATACTGGTCATGGAGCATTGTGATGAGAAGGTCATAGAGAATTGGGCTGAAAATATTCATGGAGTATTTTGGTGACATGGGTCATGGAGCATTGTGATGACAAGGGAATGGAGCATGGTGATGACAAGGTCTTGGAGCATTGTGAGGAGATGACCATGGAGACTTGTGATGACAAATCTAATGGAGCATTCTGATGAAAAAGGGAATAGAACATTGTGATTACTGGAGTCTTCGAGCATTGTGATGACAAGGGCATGGAGCATTGTGAGGAGAAGACCATGGAACATTCTGATGACATGCGTCATGGAGCTTTGTGATGACAAGTGCATGGAGCATTGTGATTACATGGATCTTGGAGCATTGTGATGACAAGGGTCATGGAGCCTTGTGATGACAAGGCCGTGGAATATTATGATGGCAGGTGTCATGGAGCATTGTTACGACAGAGGTAACAGAGCATTGTGATGAGAAGGGCATTGAGCATTGATCTGAAATGTTTCATGGATTACTGTGATGAGAGTGGGCATGGCGGTTTGTCATGACAAGGGCACGGTACACTGTGATACATGGGTCATGGAGGATTGTAATGACAAGGTCATGGAGCATTGTGATGAGAATGGCATCGAGCATTGTGATGACAAGTGTCATGGAGCTTTGTAATGACAAGGACATGGAGCAATGTGATGAGAGGGTTCATGGAGCATTGTGATGACAATGACATGGAGCATTGTGATGCCAAGGGTCATGGAGCTTTGTGATGACAAAGGTCATGGAGCATTTTGATGACAAGTGTGTGGTGCACTGTGATGAGAAGGGCAGGGAGCATTTTGATGACAGGGTCATGCAGCAATTTGATGAAAAGTGTAATGGAACATTTTGATGCCAGGGGTTATAGAACATTGTGATGCCAGGGGTCATGGAGCTTTGGGATGAAAAGGGTCATGGAGCATTTTGATGACAGGGGTTATGGAACATTGTGATGTCAGGGGTCATGGAACATTGTGCTGATAAGGGGATGTAGCATTGTGATGACAGGGGTCATGGAACAATGTGATAACAGGGGTGAGGGAGGAATGTGATGACTAGTGATGGAACATTGTGATATCTCATGTGAAAGAGTATTTGGATGAGAAGTGCATGGAGCATTGTGATTACAAGGTTTATGGAGCATAGCGATGACAAGGTTGTGGATCATTGTGGTGAAAAGCGCATGGCACAATTTGATGACAAGGGTCATGGAGCAATGTTCTGACAAAGGCATGGAGCATTGTGATGACAAGGGTCACTGAGCATTGTGGTTACAAAGGTCACAGAGCCTTGTGATGACGCGGGCATGGATTGTTGTGATGACAAACGTTATGAAGCATTGTGATGACTGTAGTCACGGAGCATTGTGATGACAGGGGTCATGGAGCATTGTGATGACAATGGCATGGAGCATTGTGATGCCAAGTGTCATGGAGGATTCTGATGACAAAGGTAATGGAGCATTGTGGTGACAATGGTTTGGAGCATTGTGATGAGAAGGATCAGGGAGCATTGTGCTGACAAGTGCATGGAACATTGTGATGACAAGGGCATGGATCATTGTGATGACAAGGCTCATGGAGCATTGGGCTAAAAATATGCATGGAGTATTGTGATGACAGGGGTCATGGAGCATTTTGATGACAAGGGAATGGAGCATGTTGATGACAAGGTCTTGGAGCATTGTGATGAGATGACCATGGAGACTTGTGATGACAAGTCTAATGGAGCATTCTTATGAAAAGGGGCATGGAGCATTGTGATTACGGGGGTCTTGAAGCATTGTGATGACAAGGGCATGGAGCATTGTGAGGCGAAGGCCATGGAACATTGTGATGACATGCGTCATGGAGCTTTGTGATGACAAGGGCATGGAGCATTGTGATTACATGGGTCTTGGAGCATTGTGCTGACAAGGGTGCTGGAGCCTTGTGATGACAAGGCCTTGGAACATTTTGATGGCAGGGGTCATGGAGCTTGTTATGACAGAGGTAATGGAGCATTGTGATGAGAAGTGCATTGAGCATTGGTCTGAAATATTTCATGGATTATTGTGATGAGAGTGGGCATGGCGCATTGTGATGACAAGGGCACGGTACACTGTGATACATGGGTCATGGAGGATTGTAATGACAAGGGCATGGAGCATTGTGATGAGAAGGGCATCGAGCATTGTGATGACAAGTGCCATGGAGCTTTGTGATGACAAGGGCATGGAGCAATGTGATGAGAGGGTTCATGGAGCATTGTGATGACAATGACATGGAGCATTGTGATGCCAAGGGTCATGGAGCTTTGTGATGACAAAGGTCATGCAGTATTGTGAAGATAGGTGTCAGGGAGCATTGTGATGACATATGTAATGGCCCATTGTGATGACAATGTCATGGAGCATTGTGATGCCAAGGGTCATGGAGCTTTGTGATGACAAAGGTCATGGAGCATTTTGATGGCAAGGGCGTTGTGCATTGTGATGAGAAGGTCAGGGAGCATTTTGATGACAGGGTCATGCAGCAATTTGATGAAAAGTGTAATGGAACATTTTGATGCCAGGGGTTATAGAACATTGTGATGCCAGCGGTCATGGAGCTTTGGGATGAAAAGGGTCATGGAGCATTTTGATGACAGGGCTTATGGAACATTGTGATGTCAGGGGTCATGGAACATTGTGCTGATAAGGGGATGTAGCATTGTGATGACAGGGGTCATGGAACATTGTGATAACAGGGGTGAGGGAGGATTGTGATGACTAGTGATGGAACATTGTGATATCTCATGTGAGACAGTATTTGGATGAGAAGTGCATGGAGCATTGTGATTACAAGGTTTATGGAGCATAGCGATGACAAGGTTGTGGATCATTGTGGTGAAAAGCGCATGGCACAATTTGATGACAAGGGTCATGGAGCATTGTTCTGACAAAGGCATGGAGCATTGTGATGACAAGGGTCACGGAGCATTGTGATGAAAAGTTCATGGAGCATTGTGGTTACAAAGGTCACAGAGCCTTGTGATGACGCGGGCATGGATTGTTGTGATGACACACGTTATGAAGCATTGTGATGACTGTAGTCACGGAGCATTGTGATGACAGGGGTCATGGAGCATTGTGATGACAATGGCATGGAGCATTGTGATGCCAAGTGTCATGGAGGATTCTGATGACAAAGGTAATGGAGCATTGTGGTGACAATGGTTTGGAGCATTGTGATGACAAGGATCAGGGAGCATTGTGCTGACAAGTGCATGGAGCATTGTGATGACAAGGGCATGGATCATTGTGATGACAAGGGTCATGGAGCATTGGGCTAAAAATGTGCATGGAGTATTGTGATGACAGGGGTCATGGAGCATTGTGATGACAAGGGAATGGAGCATGTTGATGACAAGGTCTTGGAGCATTGTGATGAGATGACCATGGAGACTTGTGATGACAAGTCTAATGGAGCATTCTTATGAAAAGGGGCATGGAGCATTGTGATTACGGGGGTCTTGAAGCATTGTGATGACAAGGGCATGGAGCATTGTGAGGCGAAGGCCATGGAACATTGTGATGACATGCGTCATGGAGCTTTGTGATGACAAGGGCATGGAGCATTGTGATTACATGGGTCTTGGAGAATTGTGCTGACAAGGGTGCTGGAGCCTTGTGATGACAAGGCCGTGGAACATTGTGATGGCAGGGGTCATGGAGCTTGTTATGACAGAGGTAATGGAGCATTGTGATGAGAAGTGCATTGAGCATTGGTCTGAAATATTTCATGGATTATTGTGATGAGAGTGGGCAAGGCGCATTGTGATGACAAGGGCACGGTACACTGTGATACATGGGTCATGGAGGATTGTAATGACAAGGGCATGGAGCATTGTGATGAGAAGGGCATCGAGCATTGTGATGACAAGTGCCATGGAGCTTTGTGATGACAAGGGCATGGAGCAATGTGATGAGAGGGTTCATGGAGCATTGTGATGACAATGACATGGAGCATTGTGATGCCAAGGGTCATGGAGCTTTGTGATGACAAAGGTCATGGAGCATTTTGATGACAAGGGTGTGGTGCATTGTGATGAGAACGGCAGGGAGCATTGTGATGACCAGGTAATGCAGTATTGTAAAGAGAGGTGTCAGGGAGCATTGTGATGACATATGTAATGGCCCATTGTGATGACAATGGCATGGAGCATTGTGATGCAAACTTCCATTGAGGATTCTGATCACAAAGGTAATGGAGCATTGTGATGACAATGGCTTGGAGCATTGTGATGACAAGTGTCAGGGAGCATTGTGCTGACAAGTGCATGGAGAATTGTGATGACAAGGGTCATGGAGCATTCTGATGACAAGCTTGTGGAGTATTTTGATGACAATGGCATGGAGCATTGGGATGAAAAGGGCATGGGGCTTTGTGATGAAAAAGGCATGGAGCCTTTTCGTGACGGTTCAAGGAGCATTTTGACGACAAGTGTCAGGGAGCATTGTGATGACAAGTGTATTGAGAATTGTGATGACAAATTTCATGGAGCATTGTGATGAAAAGGGCATGGATTATTGTGATGACAGGCATCATGGAGCGTTGTGAGGACAAGTGTTATGGAACATTGTGATCACAAGGGTTTGGAGCATTGTGATGACAGAGGTCATGGATCATTTTGATTTCAAGGAGCATGGAGCATTGTGATGACAAGGGCATGAAGCAATGTGATCCCAAAGTTCATGGAGGATTGTGATGACAATGGAAATGGAGTATTGTGATGACAAGTGCATAGAGCATTGTAATGACAAGGTCATGTAGCATTTTGCTGACAAAGGCATGGAGCATTGTGATGACAGGTGTCATGGAGCACTGTGATGACAAGCGTCATGGTGCATTGTGAATACATGGGTCATGGAACATTGGGATAACATGGGCATGGATCATTGTGATGACAAGGGTCATGGAGCATTGGGCTGAAAATGTTCATGGAGTATTGTGATGACAGGGGTCATGGAGCATTGTGATTACAGGGGTCTTGGAGCATTGTGATGACGTGTCCCGGATCATTGTGTTGTCAGGTGTCATGGAGTGTTGTGATGACAGTGGTCATGGAGCACTGTGATGATATTGGTCATGGAGCATTGTGATGAGAAGGTCATAGAGAATTGGGCTGAAAATATTCATGGAGTATTGTGGTGACAGGGGTCATGGAGCATTGTGATGACAAGGGAATGGAGCATGGTGATGACAAGGTCTTGGAGCATTGTGAGGAGATGACCATGGAGACTTGTGATGACAAATCTAATGGAGCATTCTGATGAAAAAGGGAATGGAACATTGTGATTACTGGAGTCTTCGAGCACTGTGATGACAAGGGCATGGAGCATTGTGAGGAGAAGACCATGGAACATTCTGATGACATGCGTCATGGAGCTTTGTGATGACAAGGGCATGGAGCATTGTGATTACATGGATCTTGGAGCATTGTGATGACAAGGGTCATGGAGCCTTGTGATGACAAGGCCGTGGAATATTATGATGGCAGGTGTCATGGAGCATTGTTACGACAGAGGTAACGGAGCATTGTGATGAGAAGGGCATTGAGCATTGATCTGAAATGTTTCATGGATTACTGTGATGAGAGTGGGCATGGCGGTTTGTCATGACAAGGGCACGGTACACTGTGATACATGGGTCATGGAGGATTGTAATGACAAGGTCATGGAGCATTGTGATGAGAATGGCATCGAGCATTGTGATGACAAGTGTCATGGAGCTTTGTGATGACAAGGACATGGAGCAGTGTGATGAGAGGGTTCATGGAGCATTGTGATGACAATGACATGGAGTATTGTGATGCCAAGGGTCATGGAGCTTTGTGATGACAAAGGTCATGGAGCATTTTGATGACAAGTGTGTGGTGCATTGTGATGAGAAGGGCAGGGAGCATTTTGATGACAGGGTCATGCAGCAATTTGATGAAAAGTGTAATGGAACATTTTGATGCCAGGGGTTATAGAACATTGTGATGCCAGGGGTCATGGAGCTTTGGCATGAAAAGGGTCATGAAGCATTTTGATGACAGGGGTTATGGAACATTGTGATGTCAGGGGTCATGGAACATTGTGCTGATAAGGGGATGTAGCATTGTGATGACAGGGGTCATGGAACATTGTGATAACAGGGGTGAGGGAGGATTGTGATGACTAGTGATGGAACATTGTGATATCTCATGTGAGAGAGTATTTGGATGAGAAGTGCATGGAGCATTGTGATTACAAGGTTTATGGAGCATAGCGATGACAAGGTTGTGGATCATTGTGGTGAAAAGCGCATGGCACAATTTGATGACAAGGGTCATGGAGCATTGTTCTGACAAAGGCATGGAGCATTGTGATGACAAGGGTCAGGGAGCATTGTGGTTACAAAGGTCACAGAGCCTTGTGATGACCCGGGCATGGATTGTTGTGATGACAAACGTTATGAAGCATTGTGATGACTGTAGTCACGGAGCATTGTGATGACAGGGGTCATGGAGCATTGTGTTGACAATGGCATGGAGCATTGTGATGCCAAGTGTCATGGAGGATTCTGATGACAAAGGTAATGGAGCATTGTGGTGACAAGGATCAGGGAGCATTGTGCTGACAAGTGCATGGAGCATTGTGATGACAAGGGCATGGTTCATTGTGATGACAAGGGTCATGGGCCATTGGGCTAAAAATGTGCATGGAGTATTGTGATGACAGGGGTCATGGAGCATTGTGATGACAAGGGAATGGAGCATGTTGATGACAAGGTCTTGGAGCATTGTGATGACATGACCATGGAGACTTGTGATGACAAGTCTAATGGAGCATTCTTATGAAAAGGGGCATGGAGCATTGTGATTACGGGGGTCCTGAAGCATTGTGATGACAAGGGCATGGAGCATTGTGAGGCGAAGGCCATGGAACATTGTGATGACATGCGTCATGGAGCTTTGTGATGACAAGGGCATGGAGCATTGTGATTACATGGGTCTTGGAGCATTGTGCTGACAAGGGTGCTGGAGCCTTGTGATGACAAGGCCGTGGAACATTGTGATGGCAGGGGTCATGGAGCTTGTTATGACAGAGGTAATGGAGCATTGTGATGAGAAGTGCATTGAGCATTGGTCTGAAATATTTCATGGATTATTGTGATGAGAGTGGGCATGGCGCATTGTGATGACAAGGGCACGGTACACTGTGATACATGGGTCATGGAGGATTGTAATGACAAGGGCATGGAGCATTGTGATGAGAAGGGCATCGAGCATTGTGATGACAAGTGCCATGGAGCTTTGTGATGACAAGGGCATGGAGCAATGTGATGAGAGGGTTCATGGAGCATTGTGATGACAATGACATGGAGCATTGTGATGCCAAGGGTCATGGAGTTTTGTGATGACAAAGGTCATGCAGTATTGTGAAGATAGGTGTCAGGGAGCATTGTGATGACATATGTAATGGCTCATTGTGATGACAATGTCATGGAGCATTGTGATGCCAACGGTCATGGAGCTTTGTGATGACAAAGGTCATGGAGCATTTTGATGGCAAGTGCGTTGTGCATTGTGATGAGAAGGTCAGGGAGCATTTTGATGACAGGGTCATGCAGCAATTTGATGAAAAGTGTAATGGAACATTTTGATGCCAGGGGTTATAGAACATTGTGATGCCAGCGGTCATGGAGCTTTGGGATGAAAAGGGTCATGGAGCATTTTGATGACAGGGGTTATGGAACATTGTGATGTCAGGGGTCATGGAACATTGTGCTGATAAGGGGATGTAGCATTGTGATGACAGGGGTCATGGAACATTGTGATAACAGGGGTGAGGGAGGATTGTGATGACTAGTGATGGAACATTGTGATATCTCATGTGAGAGAGTATTTGGATGAGAAGTGCATGGAGCATTGTGATTACAAGGTTTATGGAGCATAGCGATGACAAGGTTGTGGATCATTGTGGTGAAAAGCGCATGGCACAATTTGATGACAAGGGTCATGGAGCATTGTTCTGACAAAGGCATGGAGCATTGTGATGACAAGGGTCACGGAGCATTGTGATGAAAAGTTCATGGAGCATTGTGGTTACAAAGGTCACAGAGCCTTGTGATGACGCGGGCATGGATTGTTGTGATGACAAACGTTATGAAGCATTGTGATGACTGTAGTCACGGAGCATTGTGATGACAGGGGTCATGGAGCATTGTGATGACAATGGCATGGAGCATTGTGATGCCAAGTGTCATGGAGGATTCTGATGACAAAGGTAATGGAGCATTGTGGTGACAATGGTTTGGAGCATTGTGATGACAAGGATCAGGGAGCATTGTGCTGACAAGTGCATGGAGCATTGTGATGACAAGGGCATGGATCATTGTGATGACAAGGGTCATGGAGCATTGGGCTAAAAATGTGCATGTAGTATTGTGATAACAGGGGTCATGGAGCATTGTGATGACAAGGGAATGGAGCATGTTGATGACAAGGTCTTGGAGCATTGTGATGAGATGACCATGGAGACTTGTGATGACAAGTCTAATGGAGCATTCTTATGAAAAGGGGCATGGAGCATTGTGATTACAGGGGTCTTGAAGCATTGTGATGACAAGGGCATGGAGCATTGTGATTACATGGGTCTTGGAGCATTGTGCTGACAAAGGTGCTGGAGCCTTGTGATGACAAGGCCGTGGAACATTGTGATGGCAGGGGTCATGGAGCTTGTTATGACAGAGGTAATGGAGCATTGTGATGAGAAGTGCATTGAGCATTGGTCTGAAATATTTCATGGATTATTGTGATGAGAGTGGGCATGGCGCATTGTGATGACAAGGGCACGGTACACTGTGATACATGGGTCATGGAGGATTGTAATGACAAGGGCATGGAGCATTGTGATGAGAAGGGCATCGAGCATTGTGATGACAAGTGCCATGGAGCTTTGTGATGACAAG
Organism: Mesoplodon densirostris; assembly: GCF_025265405.1. Taxonomy (NCBI): domain Eukaryota; kingdom Metazoa; phylum Chordata; class Mammalia; order Artiodactyla; family Ziphiidae; genus Mesoplodon; species Mesoplodon densirostris. The sequence continues at coordinate 126,995,209 of NC_082661.1, forward strand.
GGCATGGAGCAATGTGATGAGAGGGTTCATGGAGCATTGTGATGACAATGACATGGAGCATTGTGATGCCAAGGGTCATGGAGCTTTGTGATGACAAAGGTCATGGAGCATTTTGATGACAAGGGAGTGGTGCATTGTGATGAGAACGGCAGGGAGCATTGTGATGACCAGGTAATGCAGTATTGTAAAGAGAGGTGTCAGGGAGCATTGTGATGACATATGTAATGGCCCATTGTGATGACAATGGCATGGAGCATTGTGATGCAAACTTCCATTGAGGATTCTGATCACAAAGGTAATGGAGCATTGTGATGACAATGGCTTGGAGCATTGTGATGACAAGTGTCAGGGAGCATTGTGCTGACAAGTGCATGGAGAATTGTGATGACAAGGGTCATGGAGCATTCTGATGACAAGCTTGTGGAGTATTTTGATGACAATGGCATGGAGCATTGGGATGAAAAGGGCATGGGGCTTTGTGATGAAAAAGGCATGGAGCCTTTTCGTGACAGGGTTCAAGGAGCATTCTGACGACAAGTGTCAGGGAGCATTGTGATGACAAGTGTATTGAGAACTGTGATGACAAAGTTCATGGAGCATTGTGATGAAAAGGGCATGGATTATTGTGATGACAGGCATCATGGAGCGTTGTGAGGACAAGTGTTATGGAACATTGTGATCACAAGGGTTTGGAGCATTGTGATGACAGAGGTCATGGATCATTTTGATTTCAAGGAGCATGGAGCATTGTGATGACAAGGGCATGAAGCAATGTGATCCCAAAGTTCATGGAGGATTGTGATGACAATGGAAATGGAGTATTGTGATGACAAGTGCATAGAGCATTGTAATGACAAGGTCATGTAGCATTTTGCTGACAAAGGCATGGAGCATTGTGATGACAGGTGTCATGGAGCACTGTGATGACAAGCGCCATGGTGCATTGTGAATACATGGGTCATGGAACATTGGGATAACATGGGCATGGATCATTGTGATGACAAGGGTCATGGAGCATTGGGCTGAAAATGTTCATGGAGTATTGTGATGACAGGGGTCTTGGAGCATTGTGATTACAGGGGTCTTGGAGCATTGTGATGACGTGTCCCGGATCATTGTGTTGTCAGGTGTCATGGAGTGTTGTGATGACAGTGGTCATGGAGCACTGTGATGATATTGGTCATGGAGCATTGTGATGAGAAGGTCATAGAGAATTGGGCTGAAAATATTCATGGAGTATTGTGGTGACAGGGGTCATGGAGCATTGTGATGACAAGGGAATGGAGCATGGTGATGACAAGGTCTTGGAGCATTGTGAGGAGATGACCATGGAGACTTGTGATGACAAATCTAATGGAGCATTCTGATGAAAAAGGGAATGGAACATTGTGATTACTGGAGTCTTCGAGCATTGTGATGACAAGGGCATGGAGCATTGTGAGGAGAAGACCATGGAACATTCTGATGACATGCGTCATGGAGCTTTGTGATGACAAGGGCATGGAGCATTGTGATTACATGGATCTTGGAGCATTGTGATGACAAGGGTCATGGAGCCTTGTGATGACAAGGCCGTGGAATATTATGATGGCAGGTGTCATGGAGCATTGTTACGACAGAGGTAACGGAGCATTGTGATGAGAAGGGCATTGAGCATTGATCTGAAATGTTTCATGGTTTACTGTGATGAGAGTGGGCATGGCGGTTTGTCATGACAATGGCACGGTACACTGTGATACATGGGTCATGGAGGATTGTAATGACAAGGTCATGGAGCATTGTGAAGAGAATGGCATCGAGCATTGTGATGACAAGTGTCATGGAGCTTTGTGATGACAAGGACATGGAGCAATGTGATGAGAGGGTTCATGGAGCATTGTGATGACAATGACATGGAGCATTGTGATGCCAAGGGTCATGGAGCTTTGTGATGACAATGACATGGAGCATTGTGATGCCAAGGGTCATGGAGCTTTGTGATGACAGAGGTCATGGAGCATTTTGATGACAAGTGTGTGGTGCATTGTGATGAGAAGGGCCATGGAGCATTTTGATGACAGGGTCATGCAGCAATTTAATGAAAAGTGTAATGGAACATTTTGATGCCAGGGGTTATAGAACATTGTGATGCCAGGGGTCATGGAGCTTTGGGATGAAAAGGGTCATGGAGCATTTTGATGACAGGGGTTATGGAACATTTTGATGTCAGGCGTCATGGAACATTGTGCTGATAAGGGGATGTAGCATTGTGATGACAGGGGTCATGGAACATTGTGATAACAGGGGTGAGGGAGGATTGTGATGACTAGTGATGGAACATTGTGATATCTCATGTGAGAGAGTATTTGGATGAGAAGTGCATGGAGCATTGTGATTACAAGGTTTATGGAGCATAGCGATGACAAGGTTGTGGATCATTGTGGTGAAAAGCGCATGGCACAATTTGATGACAAGGGTCATGGAGCATTGTTCTGACAAAGGCATGGAGCATTGTGATGACAAGGGTCACGGAGCATTGTGATGAAAAGTTCATGGAGCATTTTGGTTACAAAGGTCACAGAGCCTTGTGATGACGCGGGCATGGATTGTTGTGATGACACACGTTATGAAGCATTGTGATGACTGTAGTCACGGAGCATTGTGATGACAGGGGTCATGGAGCATTGTGATGACAATGGCATGGAGCATTGTGATGCCAAGTGTCATGGAGGATTCTGATGACAAAGGTAATGGAGCATTGTGGTGACAATGGTTTGGAGCATTGTGATGACAAGGATCAGGGAGCATTGTGCTGACAAGTGCATGGAGCATTGTGATGACAAGGGCATGGATCATTGTGATGACAAGGGTCATGGAGCATTGGGCTAAAAATGTGCATGGAGTATTGTGATGACAGGGGTCATGGAGCATTGTGATGACAAGGGAATGGAGCATGTTGATGACAAGGTCTTGGAGCATTGTGATGAGATGACCATGGAGACTTGTGATGACAAGTCTAATGGAGCATTCTTATGAAAAGGGGCATGGAGCATTGTGATTACGGGGGTCTTGAAGCATTGTGATGACAAGGGCATGGAGCATTGTGAGGCGAAGGCCATGGAACATTGTGATGACATGCGTCATGGAGCTTTGTGATGACAAGGGCATGGAGCATTGTGATTACATGGGTCTTGGAGCATTGTGCTGACAAGGGTGCTGGAGCCTTGTGATGACAAGGCCGTGGAACATTGTGATGGCAGGGGTCATGGAGCTTGTTATGACAGAGGTAATGGAGCATTGTGATGAGAAGGGCATTGAGCATTGGTCTGAAATATTTCATGGATTATTGTGATGAGAGTGGGCATGGCGCATTGTGATGACAAGGGCACGGTACACAGTGATACATGGGTCATGGAGGATTGTAATGACAAGGGCATGGAGCATTGTGATGAGAAGGGCATCGAGCATTGTGATGACAAGTGCCATGGAGCTTTGTGATGACAAGGGCATGGAGCAATGTGATGAGAGGGTTCATGGAGCATTGTGATGACAATGACATGGAGCATTGTGATGCCAAGGGTCATGGAGCTTTGTGATGACAAAGGTCATGGAGCATTTTGATGACAAGGGTGTGGTGCATTGTGATGAGAACGGCAGGGAGCATTGTGATGACCAGGTAATGCAGTATTGTAAAGAGAGGTGTCAGGGAGCATTGTGATGACATATGTAATGGCCCATTGTGATGACAATGGCATGGAGCATTGTGATGCAAACTTCCATTGAGGATTCTGATCACAAAGGTAATGGAGCATTGTGATGACAATGGCTTGGAGCATTGTGATGACAAGTGTCAGGGAGCATTGTGCTGACAAGTGCATGGAGAATTGTGATGACAAGGGTCATGGAGCATTCTGATGACAAGCTTGTGGAGTATTTTGATGACAATGGCATGGAGCATTGGGATGAAAAGGGCATGGGGCTTTGTGATGAAAAAGGCATGGAGCCTTTTCGTGACAGGGTTCAAGGAGCATTCTGACGACAAGTGTCAGGGAGCATTGTGATGACAAGTGTATTGAGAACTGTGATGACAAAGTTCATGGAGCATTGTGATGAAAAGGGCATGGATTATTGTGATGACAGGCATCATGGAGCGTTGTGAGGACAAGTGTTATGGAACATTGTGATCACAAGGGTTTGGAGCATTGTGATGACAGAGGTCATGGATCATTTTGATTTCAAGGAGCATGGAGCATTGTGATGACAAGGGCATGAAGCAATGTGATCCCAAAGTTCATGGAGGATTGTGATGACAATGGAAATGGAGTATTGTGATGACAAGTGCATAGAGCATTGTAATGACAAGGTCATGTAGCATTTTGCTGACAAAGGCATGGAGCATTGTGATGACAGGTGTCATGGAGCACTGTGATGACAAGCGCCATGGTGCATTGTGAATACATGGGTCATGGAACATTGGGATAACATGGGCATGGATCATTGTGATGACAAGGGTCATGGAGCATTGGGCTGAAAATGTTCATGGAGTATTGTGATGACAGGGGTCTTGGAGCATTGTGATTACAGGGGTCTTGGAGCATTGTGATGACGTGTCCCGGATCATTGTGTTGTCAGGTGTCATGGAGTGTTGTGATGACAGTGGTCATGGAGCACTGTGATGATATTGGTCATGGAGCATTGTGATGAGAAGGTCATAGAGAATTGGGCTGAAAATATTCATGGAGTATTGTGGTGACAGGGGTCATGGAGCATTGTGATGACAAGGGAATGGAGCATGGTGATGACAAGGTCTTGGAGCATTGTGAGGAGATGACCATGGAGACTTGTGATGACAAATCTAATGGAGCATTCTGATGAAAAAGGGAATGGAACATTGTGATTACTGGAGTCTTCGAGCATTGTGATGACAAGGGCATGGAGCATTGTGAGGAGAAGACCATGGAACATTCTGATGACATGCGTCATGGAGCTTTGTGATGACAAGGGCATGGAGCATTGTGATTACATGGATCTTGGAGCATTGTGATGACAAGGGTCATGGAGCCTTGTGATGACAAGGCCGTGGAATATTATGATGGCAGGTGTCATGGAGCATTGTTACGACAGAGGTAACGGAGCATTGTGATGAGAAGGGCATTGAGCATTGATCTGAAATGTTTCATGGTTTACTGTGATGAGAGTGGGCATGGCGGTTTGTCATGACAATGGCACGGTACACTGTGATACATGGGTCATGGAGGATTGTAATGACAAGGTCATGGAGCATTGTGAAGAGAATGGCATCGAGCATTGTGATGACAAGTGTCATGGAGCTTTGTGATGACAAGGACATGGAGCAATGTGATGAGAGGGTTCATGGAGCATTGTGATGACAATGACATGGAGCATTGTGATGCCAAGGGTCATGGAGCTTTGTGATGACAATGACATGGAGCATTGTGATGCCAAGGGTCATGGAGCTTTGTGATGACAGAGGTCATGGAGCATTTTGATGACAAGTGTGTGGTGCATTGTGATGAGAAGGGCCATGGAGCATTTTGATGACAGGGTCATGCAGCAATTTAATGAAAAGTGTAATGGAACATTTTGATGCCAGGGGTTATAGAACATTGTGATGCCAGGGGTCATGGAGCTTTGGGATGAAAAGGGTCATGGAGCATTTTGATGACAGGGGTTATGGAACATTTTGATGTCAGGCGTCATGGAACATTGTGCTGATAAGGGGATGTAGCATTGTGATGACAGGGGTCATGGAACATTGTGATAACAGGGGTGAGGGAGGATTGTGATGACTAGTGATGGAACATTGTGATATCTCATGTGAGAGAGTATTTGGATGAGAAGTGCATGGAGCATTGTGATTACAAGGTTTATGGAGCATAGCGATGACAAGGTTGTGGATCATTGTGGTGAAAAGCGCATGGCACAATTTGATGACAAGGGTCATGGAGCATTGTTCTGACAAAGGCATGGAGCATTGTGATGACAAGGGTCACGGAGCATTGTGATGAAAAGTTCATGGAGCATTTTGGTTACAAAGGTCACAGAGCCTTGTGATGACGCGGGCATGGATTGTTGTGATGACACACGTTATGAAGCATTGTGATGAGTGTAGTCACGGAGCATTGTGATGACAGGGGTCATGGAGCATTGTGATGACAATGGCATGGAGCATTGTGATGCCAAGTGTCATGGAGGATTCTGATGACAAAGGTAATGGAGCATTGTGGTGACAATGGTTTGGAGCATTGTGATGACAAGGATCAGGGAGCATTGTGCTGACAAGTGCATGGAGCATTGTGATGACAAGGGCATGGATCATTGTGATGACAAGGGTCATGGAGCATTGGGCTAAAAATGTGCATGGAGTATTGTGATGACAGGGGTCATGGAGCATTGTGATGACAAGGGAATGGAGCATGTTGATGACAAGGTCTTGGAGCATTGTGATGAGATGACCATGGAGACTTGTGATGACAAGTCTAATGGAGCATTCTTATGAAAAGGGGCATGGAGCATTGTGATTACGGGGGTCTTGAAGCATTGTGATGACAAGGGCATGGAGCATTGTGAGGCGAAGGCCATGGAACATTGTGATGACATGCGTCATGGAGCTTTGTGATGACAAGGGCATGGAGCATTGTGATTACATGGGTCTTGGAGCATTGTGCTGACAAGGGTGCTGGAGCCTTGTGATGACAAGGCCGTGGAACATTGTGATGGCAGGGGTCATGGAGCTTGTTATGACAGAGGTAATGGAGCATTGTGATGAGAAGGGCATTGAGCATTGGTCTGAAATATTTCATGGATTATTGTGATGAGAGTGGGCATGGCGCATTGTGATGACAAGGGCACGGTACACAGTGATACATGGGTCATGGAGGATTGTAATGACAAGGGCATGGAGCATTGTGATGAGAAGGGCATCGAGCATTGTGATGACAAGTGCCATGGAGCTTTGTGATGACAAGGGCATGGAGCAATGTGATGAGAGGGTTCATGGAGCATTGTGATGACAATGACATGGAGCATTGTGATGCCAAGGGTCATGGAGCTTTGTGATGACAAAGGTCATGGAGCATTTTGATGACAAGGGTGTGGTGCATTGTGATGAGAACGGCAGGGAGCATTGTGATGACCAGGTAATGCAGTATTGTAAAGAGAGGTGTCAGGGAGCATTGTGATGACATATGTAATGGCCCATTGTGATGACAATGGCATGGAGCATTGTGATGCAAACTTCCATTGAGGATTCTGATCACAAAGGTAATGGAGCATTGTGATGACAATGGCTTGGAGCATTGTGATGACAAGTGTCAGGGAGCATTGTGCTGACAAGTGCATGGAGAATTGTGATGACAAGGGTCATGGAGCATTCTGATGACAAGCTTGTGGAGTATTTTGATGACAATGGCATGGAGCATTGGGATGAAAAGGGCATGGGGCTTTGTGATGAAAAAGGCATGGAGCCTTTTCGTGACAGGGTTCAAGGAGCATTCTGACGACAAGTGTCAGGGAGCATTGTGATGACAAGTGTATTGAGAATTGTGATGACAAAGGTCATGGAGCATTGTGATGAAAAGGGCATGGATTATTGTGATGACAGGCATCATGGAGCGTTGTGAGGACAAGTGTTATGGAACATTGTGATCACAAGGGTTTGGAGCATTGTGATGACAGAGGTCATGGATCATTTTGATTTCAAGGAGCATGGAGCATTGTGATGACAAGGGCATGAAGCAATGTGATCCCAAAGTTCATGGAGGATTGTGATGACAATGGAAATGGAGTATTGTGATGACAAGTGCATAGAGCATTGTAATGACAAGGTCATGTAGCATTTTGCTGACAAAGGCATGGAGCATTGTGATGACAGGTGTCATGGAGCACTGTGATGACAAGCGTCATGGTGCATTGTGAATACATGGGTCATGGAACATTGGGATAACATGGGCATGGATCATTGTGATGACAAGGGTCATGGAGCATTGGGCTGAAAATGTTCATGGAGTATTGTGATGACAGGGGTCATGGAGCATTGTGATTACAGGGGTCTTGGAGCATTGTGATGACGTGTCCCGGATCATTGTGTTGTCAGGTGTCATGGAGTGTTGTGATGACAGTGGTCATGGAGTACTGTGATGATATTGGTCATGGAGCATTGTGATGAGAAGGTCATAGAGAATTGGGCTGAAAATATTCATGGAGTATTGTGGTGACAGGGGTCATGGAGCATTGTGATGACAAGGGAATGGAGCATGGTGATGACAAGGTCTTGGAGCATTGTGAGGAGATGACCATGGAGACTTGTGATGACAAATCTAATGGAGCATTCTGATGAAAAAGGGAATGGAACATTGTGATTACTGGAGTCTTCGAGCATTGTGATGACAAGGGCATGGAGCATTGTGAGGAGAAGACCATGGAACATTCTGATGACATGCGTCATGGAGCTTTGTGATGACAAGGGCATGGAGCATTGTGATTACATGGATCTTGGAGCATTGTGATGACAAGGGTCATGGAGCCTTGTGATGACAAGGCCGTGGAATATTATGATGGCAGGTGTCATGGAGCATTGTTACGACAGAGGTAACGGAGCATTGTGATGAGAAGGGCATTGAGCATTGATCTGAAATGTTTCATGGATTACTGTGATGAGAGTGGGCATGGCGGTTTGTCATGACAAGGGCACGGTACACTGTGATACATGGGTCATGGAGGATTGTAATGACAAGGGCATGGAGCATTGTGATGAGAATGGCATCGAGCATTGTGATGACAAGTGTCATGGAGCTTTGTGATGACAAGGACATGGAGCAATGTGATGAGAGGGTTCATGGAGCATTGTGATGACAATGACATGGAGCATTGTGATGCCAAGGGTCATGGAGCTTTGTGATGACAGAGGTCATGGAGCATTTTGATGACAAGTGTGTGGTGCATTGTGATGAGAAGGGCAGGGAGCATTTTGATGACAGGGTCATGCAGCAATTTGATGAAAATTGTAATGGAACATTTTGATGCCAGGGGTTATAGAACATTGTGATGCCAGGGGTCATGGAGCTTTGGGATGAAAAGGGTCATGGAGCATTTTGATGACAGGGGTTATGGAACATTGTGATGTCAGGGGTCATGGAACATTGTGCTGATAAGGGGATGTAGCATTGTGATGACAGGGGTCATGGAACATTGTGATAACAGGGGTGAGGGAGGATTGTGATGACTAGTGATGGAACATTGTGATATCTCATGTGAGAGAGTATTTGGATGAGAAGTGCATGGAGCATTGTGATTACAAGGTTTATGGAGCATAGCGATGACAAGGTTGTGGATCATTGTGGTGAAAAGCGCATGGCACAATTTGATGACAAGGGTCATGGAGCATTGTTCTGACAAAGGCATGGAGCATTGTGATGACAAGGGTCAGGGAGCATTGTGGTTACAAAGGTCACAGAGCCTTGTGATGACCCGGGCATGGATTGTTGTGATGACAAACGTTATGAAGCATTGTGATGACTGTAGTCACGGAGCATTGTGATGACAGGGGTCATGGAGCATTGTGATAACAATGGCATGGAGCATTGTGATGCCAAGTGTCATGGAGGATTCTGATGACAAAGGTAATGGAGCATTGTGGTGACAAGGATCAGGGAGCATTGTGCTGACAAGTGCATGGAGCATTGTGATGACAAGGGCATGGGTCATTGTGATGACAAGGGTCATGGACCATTGGGCTAAAAATGTGCATGGAGTATTGTGATGACAGGGGTCATGGAGCATTGTGATGACAAGGGAATGGAGCATGTTGATGACAAGGTCTTGGAGCATTGTGATGACATGACCATGGAGACTTGTGATGACAAGTCTAATGGAGCATTCTTATGAAAAGGGGCATGGAGCATTGTGATTACGGGGGTCCTGAAGCATTGTGATGACAAGGGCATGGAGCATTGTGAGGCGAAGGCCATGGAACATTGTGATGACATGCGTCATGGAGCTTTGTGATGACAAGGGCATGGAGCATTGTGATTACATGGGTCTTGGAGCATTGTGCTGACAAGGGTGCTGGAGCCTTGTGATGACAAGGCCGTGGAACATTGTGATGGCAGGGGTCATGGAGCTTGTTATGACAGAGGTAATGGAGCATTGTGATGAGAAGTGCATTGAGCATTGGTCTGAAATATTTCATGGATTATTGTGATGAGAGTGGGCATGGCGCATTGTGATGACAAGGGCACGGTACACTGTGATACATGGGTCATGGAGGATTGTAATGACAAGGGCATGGAGCATTGTGATGAGAAGGGCATCGAGCATTGTGATGACAAGTGCCATGGAGCTTTGTGATGACAAGGGCATGGAGCAATGTGATGAGAGGGTTCATGGAGCATTGTGATGACAATGACATGGAGCATTGTGATGCCAAGGGTCATGGAGCTTTGTGATGACAAAGGTCATGCAGTATTGTGAAGATAGGTGTCAGGGAGCATTGTGATGACATATGTAATGGCTCATTGTGATGACAATGTCATGGAGCATTGTGATGCCAAGGGTCATGGAGCTTTGTGATGACAAAGGTCATGGAGCATTTTGATGGCAAGTGCGTTGTGCATTGTGATGAGAAGGTCAGGGAGCATTTTGATGACAGGGTCATGCAGCAATTTGATGAAAAGTGTAATGGAACATTTTGATGCCAGGGGTTATAGAACATTGTGATGCCAGCGGTCATGGAGCTTTGGGATGAAAAGGGTCATGGAGCATTTTGATGACAGGGGTTATGGAACATTGTGATGTCAGGGGTCATGGAACATTGTGCTGATAAGGGGATGTAGCATTGTGATGACAGGGGTCATGGAACATTGTGATAACAGGGGTGAGGGAGGATTGTGATGACTAGTGATGGAACATTGTGATATCTTATGTGAGAGAGTATTTGGATGAGAAGTGCATGGAGCATTGTGATTACAAGGTTTATGGAGCATAGCGATGACAAGGTTGTGGATCATTGTGGTGAAAAGCGCATGGCACAATTTGATGACAAGGGTCATGGAGCATTGTTCTGACAAAGGCATGGAGCATTGTGATGACAAGGGTCACGGAGCATTGTGATGAAAAGTTCATGGAGCATTGTGGTTACAAAGGTCACAGAGCCTTGTGATGACGCGGGCATGGATTGTTGTGATGACAAACGTTATGAAGCATTGTGATGACTGTAGTCACGGAGCATTGTGATGACAGGGGTCATGGAGCATTGTGATGACAATGGCATGGAGCATTGTGATGCCAAGTGTCATGGAGGATTCTGATGACAAAGGTCATGGAGCATTGTGGTGACAATGGTTTGGAGCATTGTGATGACAAGGATCAGGGAGCATTGTGCTGACAAGTGCATGGAGCATTGTGATGACAAGGGCATGGATCATTGTGATGACAAGGGTCATGGAGCATTGGGCTGAAAATGTGCATGGAGTATTGTGATGACAGGGGTCATGGAGCATTGTGATGACAAGGGAATGGAGCATGTTGATGACAAGGTCTTGGAGCATTGTGATGAGATGACCATGGAGACTTGTGATGACAAGTCTAATGGAGCATTCTTATGAAAAGGGGCATGGAGCATTGTGATTACGGGGGTCTTAAAGCATTGTGATGACAAGGGCATGGAGCATTGTGATTACATGGATCTTGGAGCATTGTGATGACAAGGGTCATGGAGCCTTGTGATGACAAGGCCGTGGAATATTATGATGGCAGGTGTCATGGAGCATTGTTACGACAGAGGTAACGGAGCATTTTGATGAGCAGGGCATTGAGCATTTATCTGAAATGTTTCATGGATTACTGTGATGAGAGTGGGCATGGCGGTTTGTCATGACAAGGGCACGGTACACTGTGATACATGGGTCATGGAGGATTGTAATGACAAGGGCATGGAGCATTGTGATGAGAATGGCATCGAGCATTGTGATGACAAGTGTCATGGAGCTTTGTGATGACAAGGACATGGAGCAATGTGATGAGAGGGTTCATGGAGCATTGTGATGACAATGACATGGAGCATTGTGATGCCAAGGGTCATGGAGCTTTGTGATGACAGAGGTCATGGAGCATTTTGATGACAAGTGTGTGGTGCATTGTGATGAGAAGGGCAGGGAGCATTTTGATGACAGGGTCATGCAGCAATTTGATGAAAAGTGTAATGGAACATTTTGATGCCAGGGGTTATAGAACATTGTGATGCCAGGGGTCATGGAGCTTTGGGATGAAAAGGGTCATGGAGCATTTTGATGACAGGGGTTATGGAACATTGTGATGTCAGAGGTCATGGAATATTGTGCTGATAAGGGGATGTAGCATTGTGATGACAGGGGGTCATGGAAAATTGTGATAACTGGGGTGAGGGAGGATTGTGATGACTAGTGATGGAACATTGTGATATCTCATGTGAGAGAGTATTTGGATGAGAAGTGCATGGAGCATTGTGATTACAAGGTTTATGGAGCATAGCGATGACAAGGTTGTGGATCATTGTGGTGAAAAGCGCATGGCACAATTTGATGACAAGGGTCATGGAGCATTGTTCTGACGAAGGCATGGAGCATTGTGATGACAAGGGTCACGGAGCATTGTGATGAAAAGTTCATGGAGCATTTTGGTTACAAAGGTCACAGAGCCTTGTGATGACGCGGGCATGGATTGTTGTGATGACAAACGTTATGAAGCATTGTGATGACTGTAGTCACGGAGCATTGTGATGACAGGGGTCATGGAGCATTGTGATGACAATGGCATGGAGCATTGTGATGCCAAGTGTCATGGAGGATTCTGATGACCAAGGTAATGGAGCATTGTGGTGACAATGGTTTGGAGCATTGTGATGACAAGGATCAGGGAGCATTGTGCTGACAAGTGCATGGAGCATTGTGATGACAATGACATGGATCATTGTGATGACAAGGGTCATGGAGCATTGGGCTAAAAATGTGCATGGAGTATTGTGATGACAGGGGTCATGGAGCATTGTGATGACAAGGGAATGGAGCATGTTGATGACAAGGTCTTGGAGCATTGTGATGAGATGACCATGGAGACTTGTGATGACAAGTCTAATGGAGCATTCTTATGAAAAGGGGCATGGAGCATTGTGATTACGGGGTTCTTGAAGCATTGTGATGACAAGGGCATGGAGTATTGTGAGGCGAAGGCCATGGAACATTGTGATGACATGCGTCATGGAGCTTTGTGATGACAAGGGCATGGAGCACTGTGATTACATGGGTCTTGGAGCATTGTGCTGACAAGGGTGCTGGAGCCTTGTGATGACAAGGCCGTGGAACATTGTGATGGCAGGGGTCATGGAGCTTGTTATGACTGAGGTAATGGAGCATTGTGATGAGAAGTGCATTGAGCATTGGTCTGAAATATTTCATGGATTATTGTGTTGAGAGTGGGCGTGGCGCATTGTGATGACAAGGGCACGGTACACTGTGATACATGGGTCATGGAGGATTGTAATGACAAGGGCATGGAGCATTGTGATGAGAAGGGCATCGAGCATTGTGATGACAAGTGCCATGGAGCTTTGTGATGACAAGGGCATGGAGCAATGTGATGAGAGGGTTCATGGAGCATTGTGATGACAATGACATGGAGCATTGTGATGCCAAGGGTCATGGAGCTTTGTGATGACAAAGGTCATGGAGCATTTTGATGACAAGGGTGTGGTGCATTGTGATGAGAACGGCAGGGAGCATTGTGATGACCAGGTAATGCAGTATTGTAAAGAGAGGTGTCAGGGAGCATTGTGATGACATATGTAATGGCCCATTGTGATGACAATGGCATGGAGCATTGTGATGCAAACTTCCATTGAGGATTCTGATCACAAAGGTAATGGAGCATTGTGATGACAATGGCTTGGAGCATTGTGATGACAAGTGTCAGGGAGCATTGTGCTGACAAGTGCATGGAGAATTGTGATGACAAGGGTCATGGAGCATTCTGATGACAAGATTGTGGAGTATTTTGATGACAATGGCATGGAGCATTGGGATGAAAAGGGCATGGGGCTTTGTGATGAAAAAGGCATGGAGCCTTTTCGTGACAGGGTTCAAGGAGCATTCTGACGACAAGTGTCAGGGAGCATTGTGATGACAAGTGTATTGAGAATTGTGATGACAAAGGTCATGGAGCATTGTGATGAAAAGGGCATGGAGTATTGTGGTGACAGGGGTCATGGAGCATTGTGATGACAAGGGAATGGAGCATGGTGATGACAAGGTCTTGGAGCATTGTGAGGAGATGTCCATGGAGACTTGTGATGACAAATCTAATGGAGCATTCTGATGAAAAAGGGAATGGAACATTGTGATTACTGGAGTCTTCGAGCATTGTGATGACAAGGGCATGGAGCATTGTGAGGAGAAGACCATGGAACATTCTGATAACATGCGTCATGGAGCTTTGTGATGACAAGGGCATGGAGCATTGTGATTACATGGATCTTGGAGCATTGTGATGACAAGGATCATGGAGACTTGTGATGACAAGGCCGTGGAATATTATGATGGCAGGTGTCATGGAGCATTGTTACGACAGAGGTAACGGAGCATTGTGATGAGAAGGGCATTGAGCATTGATCTGAAATGTTTCATGGATTACTGTGATGAGAGTGGGCATGGCGGTTTGTCATGACAAGGGCACGGTACACTGTGATACATGGGTCATGGAGGATTGTAATGACAAGGGCATGGAGCATTGTGATGAGAATGGCATCGAGCATTGTGATGACAAGTGTCATGGAGCTTTGTGATGACAAGGACATGGAGCAATGTGATGAGAGGGTTCATGGAGCATTGTGATGACAATGACATGGAGCATTGTGATGCCAAGGGTCATGGAGCTTTGTGATGACAGAGGTCATGGAGCATTTTGATGACAAGTGTGTGGTGCATTGTGATGAGAAGGGCAGGGAGCATTTTGATGACAGGGTCATGCAGCAATTTGATGAAAATTGTAATGGAACATTTTGATGCCAGGGGTTATAGAACATTGTGATGCCAGGGGTCATGGAGCTTTGGGATGAAAAGGGTCATGGAGCATTTTGATGACAGGGGTTATGGAACATTGTGATGTCAGGGGTCATGGAACATTGTGCTGATAAGGGGATGTAGCATTGTGATGACAGGGGTCATGGAACATTGTGATAACAGGGGTGAGGGAGGATTGTGATGACTAGTGATGGAACATTGTGATATCTCATGTGAGACAGTATTTGGATGAGAAGTGCATGGAGCATTGTGATTACAAGGTTTATGGAGCATAGCGATGACAAGGTTGTGGATCATTGTGGTGAAAAGCGCATGGCACAATTTGATGACAAGTGTCATGGAGCATTGTTCTGACAAAGGCATGGAGCATTGTGATGACAAGGGTCAGGGAGCATTGTGGTTACAAAGGTCACAGAGCCTTGTGATGACCCGGGCATGGATTGTTGTGATGACAAACGTTATGAAGCATTGTGATGACTGTAGTCACGGAGCATTGTGATGACAGGGGTCATGGAGCATTGTGATGACAATGGCATGGAGCATTGTGATGCCAAGTGTCATGGAGGATTCTGATGACAAAGGTAATGGAGCATTGTGGTGACAATGGTTTGGAGCATTGTGATGACAAGGATCAGGGAGCATTGTGCTGACAAGTGCATGGAGCATTGTGATGACAAGGGCATGGGTCATTGTGATGACAAGGGTCATGGACCATTGGGCTAAAAATGTGCATGGAGTATTGTGATGACAGGGGTCATGGAGCATTGTGATGACAAGGGAATGGAGCATGTTGATGACAAGGTCTTGGAGCATTGTGATGAGATGACCATGGAGACTTGTGATGACAAGTCTAATGGAGCATTCTTATGAAAAGGGGCATGGAGCATTGTGATTACGGGGGTCCTGAAGCATTGTGATGACAAGGGCATGGAGCATTGTGAGGCGAAGGCCATGGAACATTGTGATGACATGCGTCATGGAGCTTTGTGATGACAAGGGCATGGAGCATTGTGATTACATGGGTCTTGGAGCATTGTGCTGACAAGGGTGCTGGAGCCTTGTGATGACAAGGCCGTGGAACATTGTGATGGCAGGGGTCATGGAGCTTGTTATGACAGAGGTAATGGAGCATTGTGATGAGAAGTGCATTGAGCATTGGTCTGAAATATTTCATGGATTATTGTGATGAGAGTGGGCATGGCGCATTGTGATGACAAGGGCACGGTACACTGTGATACATGGGTCATGGAGGATTGTAATGACAAGGTCATGGAGCATTGTGATGAGAAGGGCATCGAGCATTGTGATGACAAGTGCCATGGAGCTTTGTGATGACAAGGGCATGGAGCAATGTGATGAGAGGGTTCATGGAGCATTGTGATGACAATGACATGGAGCATTGTGATGCCAAGGGTCATGGAGCTTTGTGATGACAAAGGTCATGCAGTATTGTGAAGATAGGTGTCAGGGAGCATTGTGATGACATATGTAATGGCCCATTGTGATGACAATGTCATGGAGGATTGTGATGCCAAGTGTCATGGAGGATTCTGATGACAAAGGTAATGGAGCATTGTGAATGACAATGGCTTGGAGCATTGTGATGACAAGGGTCAGGGAGCATTGTTCTGACAAGTGCAGGGAGCATTGTGATGACAAGGGTCATGGAGCTTTCTGATTACAAGCTTGTGGAACATTTTGATGACAATGGCATGGAGCTTTGGGATGAAAACGGCATGGGGCTTTGTGATGAAAAAGGCGTGTAGCCTTTTGGTGACAGGTTTCAAGGAGCATGCTGACGACAAGTGTCAGGGAGCATTGTGATGACAAGTGTATTGAGAATTGTGATGACAAAGGTCATGGAACATTGTGATGAAAAGGGCATGGAGTATTGTGATGACAGGCATCATGGAGCATTGTGAGGACAAGTGTTATGGAACATTGTGATCACAAGGGTTTTGAGCATTGTGATGACAGAGGTCATGGATCATTTTGATTTCAAGGAGCATGGAGCATTGTGATGACAAGGGCATGAAGCAATGTGATCCCAAGGTTCATGGGAAATTGTGATGACAACAGTAATGGAGTATTGTGATGACAAGCGCCTAGCGCATTGTAATGACAAGGCCATGTAGCATTTTGCTGACAAAGGAATGGAGCATTGTGATGACAGGTGTCATGGAGCACTGTGGTGACAAGCGTCACAGAGCCTTGTGAAAACAAGTGTCATGGAACATTGGGATGACAAGGGAATGGATCATTGTGATGACAATGGTCATGGAGCATTGGGCTGAAAATGTTCATGGAGTATTGTGATGACAGGGGTCATGGAGCATTGTGATTACAGGGGTCTTGGAGCATTGTGATGACAAGAGTCCCGGATCATTGTGTTGTCAGGTGTCATGGAGTGTTGTGATGACAGTGGTCATGGAGAATTGTGATGATATTGGTCATGGAGCATTGTGATGAGAAGGTCATAGAGAATTGGGCTGAAAATATTCATGGAGTATTGTGGTGACAGGGGTCATGGAGCATTGTGATGACAAGGGAATGGAGCATGGTGATGACAAGGTCTTGGAGCATTGTGAGGAGATGACCATGGAGTCTTGTGATGACAAATCTAATCGAGCATTCTGATGAAAAAGGGAATGGAACATTGTGATTACTGGAGTCTTCGAGAATTGTGATGACAAGGGCATGGAGCATTGTGAGGAGAAGACCATGGAACATTCTGATGACATGCGTCATGGAGCTTTGTGATGACAAGGGCATGGAGCATTGTGATTACATGGATCTTGGAGCATTGTGATGACAAGGGTCATGGAGCCTTGTGATGACAAGGCCGTGGAATATTATGATGGCAGGTGTCATGGAGCATTGTTACGACAGAGGTAACGGAGCATTGTGATGAGCAGGGCATTGAGAATTGATCTGAAATGTTTCATGGATTACTGTGATGAGAGTGGGCATGGCGGTTTGTCATGACAAGGGCACGGTACACTGTGATACATGGGTCATGGAGGATTGTAATGACAAGGACATGGAGCATTGTGATGAGAATGGCATCGAGCATTGTGATGACAAGTGTCATGGAGCTTTGTGATGACAAGGACATGGAGCAATGTGATGAGAGGGTTCATGGAGCATTGTGATGACAATGACATGGAGCATTGTGATGCCAAGGGTCATGGAGCTTTGTGATGACAGAGGTCATGGAGCATTTTGATGACAAGTGTGTGGTGCATTGTGATGAGAAGGGCAGGGAGCATTTTGATGACAGGGTCATGCAGCAATTTGATGAAAAGTGTAATGGAACATTTTGATGCCAGGGGTTATAGAACATTGTGATGCCAGGGGTCATGGAGCTTTGGGATGAAAAGGGTCATGGAGCATTTTGATGACAGGGGTTATGGAACATTGTGATGTCAGGGGTCATGGAACATTGTGCTGATAAGGGGATGTAGCATTGTGATGACAGGGGTCATGGAACATTGTGATAACTGGGGTGAGGGAGGATTGTGATGACTAGTGATGGAACATTGTGATATCTCATGTGAGAGAGTATTTGGATGAGAAGTGCATGGAGCATTGTGATTACAAGGTTTATGGAGCATAGCGATGACAAGGTTGTGGATCATTGTGGTGAAAAGCGCATGGCACAATTTGATGACAAGGGTCATGGAGCATTGTTCTGACGAAGGCATGGAGCATTGTGATGACAAGGGTCACGGAGCATTGTGATGAAATGTTCATGGAGCATTTTGGTTACAAAGGTCACAGAGCCTTGTGATGACGCGGGCATGGATTGTTGTGATGACAAACGTTATGAAGCATTGTGATGACTGTAGTCACGGAGCACTGTGATGACAGGGGTCATGGAGCATTGTGATGACAATGGCATGGAGCATTGTGATGCCAAGTGTCATGGAGGATTCTGATGACAAAGGTAATGGAGCATTGTGGTGACAATGGTTTGGAGCATTGTGATGACAAGGATCAAGGAGCATTGTGCTGACAAGTGCATGGAGCATTGTGATGACAAGGACATTAATCATTGTGATGACAAGGGTCATGGAGCATTGGGCTAAAAATGTGCATGGAGTATTGTGATGACAGGGGTCATGGAGCATTGTGATGACAAGGGAATGGAGCATGTTGATGACAAGGTCTTGGAGCATTGTGATGAGATGACCATGGAGACTTGTGATGACAAGTCTAATGGAGCATTCTTATGAAAAGGGGCATGGAGCATTGTGATTACGGGGTTCTTGAAGCATTGTGATGACAAGGGCATGGAGCATTGTGAGGCGAAGGCCATGGAACATTGTGATGACATGCGTCATGGAGCTTTGTGATGATAAGGGCATGGAGCATTGTGATTACATGGGTCTTGGAGCATTGTGCTGACAAGGGTCCTGGAGCCTTGTGATGACAAGGCTGTGGAACATTGTGATGGCAGTGGTCATGGAGCTTGTTATGACAGAGGTAATGGAGCATTGTGATGAGAAGTGCATTGAGCATTGGTCTGAAATATTTCATGGATTATTGTGATGAGAGTGGGCGTGGCACATTGTGATGACAAGGGCACGGTACACTGTGATACATGGGTCATGGAGGATTGTAATGACAAGGGCATGGAGCATTGTGATGAGAAGGGCATCGAGCATTGTGATGACAAGTTCCATGGAGCTTTGTGATGACAAGGGCATGGAGCAATGTGATGAGAGGGTTCATGGAGCATTGTGATGACAATGACATGGAGCATTGTGATGCCAAGCGTCATGGAGCTTTGTGATGACAAAGGTCATGGAGCATTTTGATGACAAGGGTGTGGTGCATTGTGATGAGAACGGCAGGGAGCATTGTGATGACCAGGTAATGCAGTATTGTAAAGAGAGGTGTCAGGGAGCATTGTGATGACATATGTAATGGCCCATTGTGATGACAATGGCATGGAGCATTGTGATGCAAACTTCCATTGAGGATTCTGATCACAAAGGTAATGGAGCATTGTGATGACAATGGCTTGGAGCATTGTGATGACAAGTGTCAGGGAGCATTGTGCTGACAAGTGCATGGAGAATTGTGATGACAAGGGTCATGGAGCATTCTGATGACAAGATTGTGGAGTATTTTGATGACAATGGCATGGAGCATTGGGATGAAAAGGGCATGGGGCTTTGTGATGAAAAAGGCATGGAGCCTTTTCGTGACAGGGTTCAAGGAGCATTCTGACGACAAGTGTCAGGGAGCATTGTGATGACAAGTGTATTGAGAATTGTGATGACAAAGGTCATGGAGCATTGTGATGAAAAGGGCATGGAGTATTGTAGTGACAGGGGTCATGGAGCATTGTGATGACAAGGGAATGGAGCATGGTGATGACAAGGTCTTGGAGCATTGTGAGGAGATGTCCATGGAGACTTGTGATGACAAATCTAATGGAGCATTCTGATGAAAAAGGGAATGGAACATTGTGATTACTGGAGTCTTCGAGCATTGTGATGACAAGGGCATGGAGCATTGTGAGGAGAAGACCATGGAACATTCTGATGACATGCGTCATGGAGCTTTGTGATGACAAGGGCATGGAGCATTGTGATTACATGGGTCTTGGAGCATTGTGCTGACAAGGGTGCTGGAGCCTTGTGATGACAAGTCCGTGGAACATTGTGATGGCAGGGGTCATGGAGCTTGTTATGACAGAGGTAATGGAGCATTGTGATGAGAAGTGCATTGAGCATTGGTCTGAAATATTTCATGGATTATTGTGATGAGAGTGGGCATGGCGCATTGTGATGACAAGGGCACGGTACACTGTGATACATGGGTCATGGAGGATTGTAATGACAAGGGCATGGAGCATTGTGATGAGAAGGGCATCGAGCATTGTGATGACAAGTGCCATGGAGCTTTGTGATGACAAGGGCATGGAGCAATGTGATGAGAGGGTTCATGGAGCATTGTGATGACAATGACATGGAGCATTGTGATGCCAAGGGTCATGGAGCTTTGTGATGACAAAGGTCATGCAGTATTGTGAAGATAGGTGTCAGGGAGCATTGTGATGACATATGTAATGGCCCATTGTGATGACAATGTCATGGAGCATTGTGATGCCAAGTGTCATGGAGGATTCTGATGACAAAGGTAATGGAGCATTGTGAATGACAATGGCTTGGAGCATTGTGATGACAAGGTTCAGGGAGCATTGTTCTGACAAGTGCAGGGAGCATTGTGATGACAAGGGTCATGGAGCTTTCTGATGACAAGCTTGTGGAATATTTTGATGACAATGGCATGGAGCATTGGGATGAAAACGGCATGGGGCTTTGTGATGAAAAAGGCGTGTAGCCTTTTGGTGACAGGTTTCAAGGAGCATTCTGACGACAAGTGTCAGGGAGCATTGTGATGACAAGTGTATTGAGAATTGTGATGACAAAGGTCATGGAACATTGTGATGAAAAGGGCATGGAGTATTGTGATGACAGGCATCATGGAGCGTTGTGAGGACAAGTGTTATGGAACATTGTGATCACAATGGTTTTGAGCATTGTGATGACAGAGGTCATGGATCATTTTGATTTCAAGGAGCATGGAGCATTGTGATGACAAGGGCATGAAGCAATGTGATCCCAAGGTTCATGGGAAATTGTGATGACAACAGTAATGGAGTATTGTGATGACAAGCGCCTAGCGCATTGTAATGACAAGGCCATGTAGCATTTTGCTGACAAAGGCATGGAGCATTGTGATGACAGGTGTCATGGAGCACTGTGATGACAAGCGTCATGGAGCATTGTGAATACATGGGTCACGGAACATTGGGATAACATGGGCATGGATCATTGTGATGACAAGGGTCATGGAGCATTGGGCTGAAAATGTTCATGGAGTATTGTGATGACAGGGGTCTTGGAGCATTGTGATTACAGGGGTCTTGGAGCATTGTGATGACAAGAGTCCCGGATCATTGTGTTGTCAGGTGTCATGGAGTGTTGTGATGACAGTGGTCATGGAGCATTGTGATGATATTGGTCATGGAGCATTGTGATGAGAAGGTCATAGAGAATTGGGCTGAAAATATTCATGGAGTATTGTGGTGACAGGGGTCATGGAGCATTGTGATGACAAGGGAATGGAGCATGGTGATGACAAGGTCTTGGAGCATTGTGAGGAGATGACCATGGAGACTTGTGATGACAAATCTAATGGAGCATTCTGATGAAAAAGGGAATGGAACATTGTGATTACTGGAGTCTTCGAGCATTGTGATGACAAGGGCATGGAGCATTGTGAGGAGAAGACCATGGAACATTCTGATGACATGCGTCATGGAGCTTTGTGATGACAAGGGCATGGAGCATTGTGATTACATGGATCTTGGAGCATTGTGATGACAAGGGTCATGGAGCCTTGTGATGACAAGGCCGTGGAATATTATGATGGCAGGTGTCATGGAGCATTGTTACGACAGAGGTAACGGAGCATTGTGATGAGAAGGGCATTGAGCATTGATCTGAAATGTTTCATGGATTACTGTGATGAGAGTGGGCATGGCGGTTTGTCATGACAAGGGCACGGTACACTGTGATACATGGGTCATGGAGGATTGTAATGACAAGGTCATGGAGCATTGTGATGAGAATGGCATCGAGCATTGTGATGACAAGTGTCATGGAGCTTTGTGATGACAAGGACATGGAGCAATGTGATGAGAGGGTTCATGGAGCATTGTGATTACAATGACATGGAGCATTGTGATGCCAAGGGTCATGGATCTTTGTGATGACAAAGGTCATGGAGCATTTTGATGACAAGTGTGTGGTGCATTGTGATGAGAAGGGCAGGGAGCATTTTGATGACAGGGTCATGCAGCAATTTGATGAAAAGTGTAATGGAACATTTTGATGCCAGGCGTTATAGAACATTGTGATGCCAGGGGTCATGGAGCTTTGGGATGAAAAGGGTCATGGAGCATTTTGATGACAGGGGTTATGGAACATTGTGATGTCAGGGGTCATGGAACATTGTGCTGATAAGGGGATGTAGCATTGTGATGACAGGGGTCATGGAACATTGTGATAACAGGGGTGAGGGAGGATTGTGATGACTAGTGATGGAACATTGTGATATCTCATGTGAGAGAGTATTTGGATGAGAAGTGCATGGAGCATTGTGATTACAAGGTTTATGAAGCATAGCGATGACAAGGTTGTGGATCATTGTGGTGAAAAGCGCATGGCACAATTTGATGACAAGGGTCATGGAGCAATGTTCTGACAAAGGCATGGAGCATTGTGATGACAAGGGTCACGGAGCATTGTGGTTACAAAGGTCACAGAGCCTTGTGATGACGCGGGCATGGATTGTTGTGATGACAAACGTTATGAAGCATTGTGATGACTGTAGTCATGGAGCATTGTGATGACAGGGGTCATGGAGCATTGTGATGACAATGGCATGGAGCATTGTGATGCCAAGTGTCATGGAGGATTCTGATGACAAAGGTAATGGAGCATTGTGGTGACAATGGTTTGGAGCATTGTGATGACAAGGATCAGGGAGCATTGTGCTGACAAGTGCATGGAGCATTGTGATGACAAGGACATGGATCATTGTGATGACAAGGGTCATGGAGCATTGGGCTAAAAATTTGCATGGAGTATTGTGATGACAGGGGTCATGGAGCATTGTGATGACAAGGGAATGGAGCATGTTGATGACAAGGTCTTGGAGCATTGTGATGAGATGACCATGGAGACTTGTGATGACAAGTCTAATGGAGCATTCTTATGAAAAGGGGCATGGAGCATTGTGATTACGGGGTTCTTGAAGCATTGTGATGACAAGGGCATGGAGCATTGTGAGGCGAAGGCCATGGAACATTGTGATGACATGCGTCATGGAGCTTTGTGATGACAAGGGCATGGAGCATTGTGATTACATGGGTCTTGGAGCATTGTGCTGACAAGGGTGCTGGAGCCTTGTGATGACAAGTCCGTGGAACATTGTGATGGCAGGGGTCATGGAGCTTGTTATGACAGAGGTAATGGAGCATTGTGATGAGAAGTGCATTGAGCATTGGTCTGAAATATTTCATGGATTATTGTGATGAGAGTGGGCATGGCGCATTGTGATGACAAGGGCACGGTACACTGTGATACATGGGTCATGGAGGATTGTAATGACAAGGGCATGGAGCATTGTGATGAGAAGGGCATCGAGCATTGTGATGACAAGTGCCATGGAGCTTTGTGATGACAAGGGCATGGAGCAATGTGATGAGAGGGTTCATGGAGCATTGTGATGACAATGACATGGAGCATTGTGATGCCAAGGGTCATGGAGCTTTGTGATGACAAAGGTCATGGAGCATTTTGATGACAAGGGTGTGGTGCATTGTGATGAGAACGGCAGGGAGCATTGTGATGACCAGGTAATGCAGTATTGTAAAGAGAGGTGTCAGGGAGCATTGTGATGACATATGTAATGGCCCATTGTGATGACAATGGCATGGAGCATTGTGATGCAAACTTCCATTGAGGATTCTGATCACAAAGGTAATGGAGCATTGTGATGACAATGGCTTGGAGCATTGTGATGACAAGTGTCAGGGAGCATTGTGCTGACAAGTGCATGGAGAATTGTGATGACAAGGGTCATGGAGCATTCTGATGACAAGCTTGTGGAGTATTTTGATGACAATGGCATGGAGCATTGGGATGAAAAGGGCATGGGGCTTTGTGATGAAAAAGGCATGGAGCCTTTTCGTGACAGGGTTCAAGGAGCATTCTGACGACAAGTGTCAGGGAGCATTGTGATGACAAGTGTATTGAGAATTGTGATGACAAATTTCATGGAGCATTGTGATGAAAAGGGCATGGAATATTGTGATGACAGGCATCATGGAGCGTTGTGAGGACAAGTGTTATGGAACATTGTGATCACAAGGGTTTGGAGCATTGTGATGACAGAGGTCATGGATCATTTTGATTTCAAGGAGCATGGAGCATTGTGATGACAAGGGCATGAAGCAATGTGATCCCAAAGTTCATGGAGGATTGTGATGACAATGGAAATGGAGTATTGTGATGACAAGTGCATAGAGCATTGTAATGACAAGGTCATGTAGCATTTTGCTGACAAAGGCATGGAGCATTGTGATGACAGGTGTCATGGAGCACTGTGATGACAAGCGTCATGGTGCATTGTGAATACATGGGTCATGGAACATTGGGATAACATGGGCATGGATCATTGTGATGACAAGGGTCATGGAGCATTGGGCTGAAAATGTTCATGGAGTATTGTGATGACAGGGGTCATGGAGCATTGTGATTACAGGGGTCTTGGAGCATTGTGATGACGAGTCCCGGATCATTGTGTTGTCAGGTGTCATGGAGTGTTGTGATGACAGTGGTCATGGAGCATTGTGATGATATTGGTCATGGAGCATTGTGATGAGAAGGTCATAGAGAATTGGGCTGAAAATATTCATGGAGTATTGTGGTGACAGGGGTCATGGAGCATTGTGATGACAAGGGAATGGAGCATGGTGATGACAAGGTCTTGGAGCATTGTGAGGAGATGACCATGGAGACTTGTGATGACAAATCTAATGGAGCATTCTGATGAAAAAGGGAATGGAACATTGTGATTACTGGAGTCTTCGAGCATTGTGATGACAAGGGCATGGAGCATTGTGAGGAGAAGACCATGGAACTTTCTGATGACATGCGTCATGGAGCTTTGTGATGACAAGGGCATGGAGCATTGTGATTACATGGATCTTGGAGCATTGTGATGACAAGGGTCATGGAGCCTTGTGATGACAAGGCCGTGGAATATTATGATGGCAGGTGTCATGGAGCATTGTTACGACAGAGGTAACGGAGCATTGTGATGAGCAGGGCATTGAGCATTGATCTGAAATGTTTCATGGATTACTGTGATGAGAGTGGGCATGGCGGTTTGTCATGACAAGGGCACGGTACACTGTGATACATGGGTCATGGAGGATTGTAATGACAAGGTCATGGAGCATTGTGATGAGAATGGCATCGAGCATTGTGATGACAAGTGTCATGGAGCTTTGTGATGACAAGGACATGGAGCAATGTGATGAGAGGGTTCATGGAGCATTGTGATGACAATGACATGGAGCATTGTGATGCCAAGGGTCAAGGATCTTTGTGATGACAAAGGTCATGGAGCATTTTGATGACAAGTGTGTGGTGCATTGTGATGAGAAGGGCAGGGAGCATTTTGATGACAGGGTCATGCAGCAATTTGATGAAAAGTGTAATGGAACATTTTGATGCCAGGCGTTATAGAACATTGTGATGCCAGGGGTCATGGAGCTTTGGGATGAAAAGGGTCATGGAGCATTTTGATGACAGGGGTTATGGAACATTGTGATGTCAGGGGTCATGGAACATTGTGCTGATAAGGGGATGTAGCATTGTGATGACAGGGGTCATGGAACATTGTGATAACAGGGGTGAGGGAGGATTGTGATGACTAGTGATGGAACATTGTGATATCTCATGTGAGAGAGTATTTGGATGAGAAGTGCATGGAGCATTGTGATTACAAGGTTTATGAAGCATAGCGATGACAAGGTTGTGGATCATTGTGGTGAAAAGCGCATGGCACAATTTGATGACAAGGGTCATGGAGCAATGTTCTGACAAAGGCATGGAGCATTGTGATGACAAGGGTCACGGAGCATTGTGGTTACAAAGGTCACAGAGCCTTGTGATGACGCGGGCATGGATTGTTGTGATGACAAACGTTATGAAGCATTGTGATGACTGTAGTCATGGAGCATTGTGATGACAGGGGTCATGGAGCATTGTGATGACAATGGCATGGAGCATTGTGATGCCAAGTGTCATGGAGGATTCTGATGACAAAGGTAATGGAGCATTGTGGTGACAATGGTTTGGAGCATTGTGATGACAAGGATCAGGGAGCATTGTGCTGACAAGTGCATGGAGCATTGTGATGACAAGGACATGGATCATTGTGATGACAAGGGTCATGGAGCATTGGGCTAAAAATGTGCATGGAGTATTGTGATGACAGGGGTCATGGAGCATTGTGATGACAAGGGAATGGAGCATGTTGATGACAAGGTCTTGGAGCATTGTGATGAGATGACCATGGAGACTTGTGATGACAAGTCTAATGGAGCATTCTTATGAAAAGGGGCATGGAGCATTGTGATTACAGGGTTCTTGAAGCATTGTGATGACAAGGGCATGGAGCATTGTGAGGCGAAGGCCATGGAACATTGTGATGACATGCGTCATGGAGCTTTGTGATGACAAGGGCATGGAGCATTGTGATTACATGGGTCTTGGAGCATTGTGCTGACAAGGGTGCTGGAGCCTTGTGATGACAAGTCCGTGGAACATTGTGATGGCAGGGGTCATGGAGCTTGTTATGACAGAGGTAATGGAGCATTGTGATGAGAAGTGCATTGAGCATTGGTCTGAAATATTTCATGGATTATTGTGATGAGAGTGGGCATGGCGCATTGTGATGACAAGGGCACGGTACACTGTGATACATGGGTCATGGAGGATTGTAATGACAAGGGCATGGAGCATTGTGATGAGAAGGGCATCGAGCATTGTGATGACAAGTGCCATGGAGCTTTGTGATGACAAGGGCATGGAGCAATGTGATGAGAGGGTTCATGGAGCATTGTGATGACAATGACATGGAGCATTGTGATGCCAAGGGTCATGGAGCTTTGTGATGACAAAGGTCATGGAGCATTTTGATGACAAGGGTGTGGTGCATTGTGATGAGAACGGCAGGGAGCATTGTGATGACCAGGTAATGCAGTATTGTAAAGAGAGGTGTCAGGGAGCATTGTGATGACATATGTAATGGCCCATTGTGATGACAATGGCATGGAGCATTGTGATGCAAACTTCCATTGAGGATTCTGATCACAAAGGTAATGGAGCATTGTGATGACAATGGCTTGGAGCATTGTGATGACAAGTGTCAGGGAGCATTGTGCTGACAAGTGCATGGAGAATTGTGATGACAAGGGTCATGGAGCATTCTGATGACAAGCTTGTGGAGTATTTTGATGACAATGGCATGGAGCATTGGGATGAAAAGGGCATGGGGCTTTGTGATGAAAAAGGCATGGAGCCTTTTCGTGACAGGGTTCAAGGAGCATTCTGACGACAAGTGTCAGGGAGCATTGTGATGACAAGTGTATTGAGAATTGTGATGACAAATTTCATGGAGCATTGTGATGAAAAGG